>NW_024534565.1:0-34515 GCF_016097555.1 Gigantopelta aegis
TTATAAATAATATTGTCTACTATTCAATAATAAACAAGACTTCTAGATCATGAATGTAACAAATTGTGGTGTTATGTAATATTATGAATTATAGTTATTATGTAATAATATAGTAACGAATCCTTTGTACACCAGTTATTATAGACTGTTAGAGGGATCAATACTTTATAACGATCTGGTAGTGTAGCATTTGACGGCTTATAGAATAGAACTTTACAAGTAATGCCTTAATGTAACAGAGTACCAATTTGAGAGGGAATGTTCATGCTTGAATATACAGGGGAAATTAATAATTTGGTTCCTAGGATTAAAGGTTTAGGGTTATTAGTGCTTTATTTGAACTATAGATTACTGCCCATTCAAATCAGTGTAGTAACATTGTCACTGACAATCATTCACTTTTCATAACCTGGAATATGGCCTCATTGAACCAATGCAAAAACAGTGACTCTCAACATATAGACAAGTCACACATCCTATGACAACTTGCACAGATTCTAATTAAATTCATCAGCTTGCTACGGAGCAGTGGCAGTTAATGTATGCTATTTGTCATTGTACACATGGTACCGTTAGATACAATAAAGTTATATGGGATGGAAAGATACAACAAATAACAGTACGCTATAACCATGTGGTCAGTAAGATGATTTTAGTTATTCTTATAGTAATGTACAGTGAAGATATCTATAACAAGCACTCAGAATTAAGGACAACATTGGTTTAGATTAGGATATTAGTAATCACTGTCCTTAAGGATATCTTTTATACTAAAGGCATTTTCAAAAATCAAAGAAAGTATTCACTATCGATTCATTTCGCTTGTTCATTCTATACCATAACATAGTTACTATATATGTTATACACATGACCAATGAATCAATTGTTAACTATCCTGTAAGCGCCATGATGGCATGGGAGTTATGACTAATTCTGGTGAAACGTGATGTTTTATTTCAACGTTTAAAGTAGCGTTTATTATTGTATCTAACCACTAACTAGTTAGATACCCATAACTATAATAATGTGCAAATATCAGAGCAACGCTTGGACCACTTTATATGGTTTTGTTTATTGCTCTATTCCTGCTCATGTCAACAGCAACTCCTTGAGACTAATTAAAATTAGTGTGTCAAACATGACCATGTGTTGTAAGCCTGATAATAATTCGGCCAACCCATTTGATTATCTAAGTGACATCAATGTTGCTATGGTGATCGGCCAGTGAGATAGTGATCACTTTATACCATTCCTACCAGGGTTAACTCTTAAACTATTCAGCGTGAGACATCCAGTCCTTGGCACAAAACATTTTTTTTACTTTACATTAGCCCAATACGGACTAAAACAAGCATTAAATTAATTGCATATTTTTTATAAAGCCATTTGTACATTCAGAGAAATATATGAGGGGAAAACAGTGCCTCTAGGGATTGTTATGACTTAAAGGTTATTTCTTATTAATAAACTAATACACATTGTGTATACTTACCACTCCTTTTATGTTGAATTGGACACTTCACAAAAGATAGTTGAATTGCTAGAGCCTTTAGAAAATTCTGCTAAGTTTCATGATCTTCTGTAGCAATAATGTCAGTAGCAATACAAGAAGAAGAAAAACACTAGTCACTCTACCCACTCTACAGTTTTGTTACAAGTTTAAGTGTATTCATACATTCATACAAACTCATCATATGCAAAATTCTTAGAAAAACAGGTAGATAAGGTCAGGTTCAGTTACCTGGAATCTATGAATTAAATTCAATGAGCGTGTCACCTATGCAATCATTTGTGGCAATTCCACATGGTGTATAGCCTGTTAAACACATGCTACAGGCTGCCAATGCATACCAGCCCTCCCTCTTCTGGCTATGTATATATAATAGATCACATTCCATGCTCTGCACACGTATTCCAATACTAATAAGAGAGAAATGATGAGAAGCCTCAGGCGGTCTGTGTTTCCAAAACGTCAAACCCATTTGTTAAGTTTAACCAATGTTCAGTAATGTTGGGCTAAGTGCAGATACTAATAATTGAAAGTCTTCAGTCGTTTCTATTGTGTTAAGCTCCACTTACACTAGTTAGCCGGTTAACTGTATAAAGTGAAAGTTACAATGACCAGTAATCTTGATTTGATTCTGGAAGCTGCTCAAATGAATAAAGATTGTCAGGAAGAAAGAGATGATGACTCTACTGTCCTTCTTCAAGGACATGACACACTTCAGGAGATGGTAAGTCTGTGTACCACTGTTTTCATGTTAACATATGCTGAAACTAATGCTTCGATGCATGCTACATTGAACTTATGTATGAAAGCGTTCCTCTGCTGCAAATGTCCCAATAGGGTTTTCTATATAGATACTGTTTGCTTCGTCGAAGCTGACTCATTTTTATCATATTTTCCATTTGCTGTGGTTAATTCATTGACCTTTAATGTACTCACCTTGTCTCTCTTGTTTTTCTTCATTTAGAGGTCAAGAGGTTGAGGAGGAAAGAAAGAAGGAGAGGGTGACCTAGAGGATGAGTATATAATGGGAAAGCGAGGAACTGGTCTATTGAGAGTTCAAGTAAATGAGAGTCTCGGGGGATCGTCCATAAGGAAACGGTCAGGAGAGGCAAAGCCCACCCCCCCCCCCCCATTATTTTAAAGAGGGATTTTCATTCGAAGACTGCAAAATCCTCAAATGGAACAATCCAATGAGAAACATAATGAAAACGAAGCAAAAGGTACTTGAGTGGGATGTGTTGTGTAGATGTGTACTGGAGTTAGCGACATCGTAGGTGGTAACAATGCAGTCAGTTAGTAACAGTACCATTGATGAAGGATACCATAGTATGCAGACAATACATAGTAATAACACATGTTCTGTGTGCCATCTATAACCTTTGTCAAAGAATACCTTTGCAAACATTATTTCAACATTATTGTGTTATGATTATTGATTATGTTCCATTACTGACTGGACACTGTGACAGTTATATGTATTGTCAATAAACAAATGATTACACACACATACCAATATAGAGATATACACGTTTGCAAACTAAGTCTCATATAAATCTTTGCAAAGCATTTTCACTTCGCCTCCCCCCCCCTCCATCCCGTACACTTGTCATTCTATCATCTATATATATTATTATATATATATATATATATAGTGAGTATCTCTACTATAGTGTTATTTTAATTGATAGGCGCAAATTATGAAGCAGTCAGTACCCACTTTTAGAGAACAGTTACGAAGAAGACACGCAGGACAGCTTCAATAGTGTTTTTAAAGCTGCTTATGATGAAATACAGGTAAGACAAAACAAGTCCATATATGGTATATTTGTGATGATAGTCGGTAATGGTTTCAAAAGAGCAAATGAGAAGTTATTTTTTTATTGAATTAATTCATTGATGACAAACGACTGCCTCAGATTTAAACAAGGGAATTTTTAAATTCTGGGGGGTTTAATGATTTGGTTTGTATTAACTTGTAATCTAATTAATTGTACAAAACATACTAATTAATTTTATTACTTGTGTATTTAAGTTCACACGTTAATATAGTGACTATTGAATAAGTGAACTCTTTTTTCGGTAGTAACAACAAAAAGTATGTTTGTGTCTAAAGTTTAAGGTTTCTTTCTATTCTTATTTCATAACATATTCATACTCCCTAGTGATGGGGTGTTGCCTTTTCTATAGGAAAATTTAATCTAATTTGTCCTAGTGGTCACCTGACTCATCCCTCTAAGTTGCAATTGGCTCTCAGTAATAGTTTTATCCAAGAAAACATCTTAGACTGAATTAACAGTTGATACAATGACAGGTATTAATTAGTTTGTTTTTGTAATGAAAGGTCAAAACGTGTTTGCATATAGCAAGGAATATCAGCATGTCCTTTGAGGTCAAAAGGAGAATTAATGAACGTAGCACTTTTGTGTACTATAGTTTATGACCACAATAGACATGAAAAATATCATGCTCTGTTATTGTTATTTGGCATACCACAAATTTTTTTTTGCAACAACATCTCTTGTTTGTTCCCTGTTTTAATGGTTCACTATAATTTAATATAATGTCATTATTCACTCATTAAGTAGCTAGAGAGGGTAAACAAACAACCTTATATGATTGTATAAGGACATGCACTGTTTATTATTACCAATGAATGCATTAAAAGATTTGATTAATTGTTTAAATCTTCATTTGTATAATTTTTGGTACCTATTTGCGACCTGTTTGTTGTCAGCCATAGACAAAGGGGTACTACTAGTTTTGTGCGTGTTCGACTTCGATTCAGACATTGTGAATCCAAACACACATGAGAGTAAAAGACTAGATAGGAAAACGCAAACCTGATATTGGATAGTAAAGGCAATTACCCACATCCAAGGGATACCACATGGCTTTGTGGTTTCGTAAGGGCGCAAATGTGTTATGAAAATAGAGAAACGAATTGCAATCTAATACGAGTATAACAATACTTAATATGAGTAACAAGTCGCTGCTCACAACAGTCCAGCGTTTGTTGAAACAGGACTAGTTACCTGTCCCTTTTTGTGGTTGTTGTGCGTATAACAAATAGTTCTTTATGTCAACCTTAAAAATGGTAACCACTGAATTGTTATATCAACATCAGAGAAAGGAACCACATGTCAAAGGGTCTATGGCTACTTTTAATACTTCCTTTTTGATAAATTGGGAGGCCCAGACAAAAAAGGGAAGCCTTGATTGGGTTGTACTTGTGAAAAAAAATCCCCTTTCCATTGCTGTAAAACAACGGTCGTGATCTAATAACTTGACCCAATCCACCTTTGATGACTAAAAATTGGTTTTGATTTTAATGATTTGAAAGTACGTACATGCTATTGATATAGTAAATAGTAAAAATATTTACCCTTGAATGCCACTTGCTGACAAATCAGACATGACCAGATTCTATTAGAATTTTTTAATTCCATTCAGTAACTGGCAACACAACTCCAAATATGGATAGCGAGTGATCCATTCACACAATACACTACACAAACCAGACATGACTATTATTTCATTTCCACGTATTCCATTCCTAATAATTGCTTTTGAAGTGCACCCCGTTCATTAGGCCAAACCTGTTTCCCACATGCTCGCTGTGTGTCCAAATATGCCATTGGTAAGTTACGCTGAGAAAGAAATAAGGCTCCATTGCCTCTAAACGTAGGCGATAATTATCGCTGCGCAAAGAGACTCATTTTATTCAAAAATTAATTAGCCTAACCCCTACGTAAGGAATATCAAATGCTTGCGAATCGCTGACAAGGAAACCGCATGGAACATGCACTCACTTTGTTTATAAACAGTTTACGTTTGCTATTCCAGTCTCCTTAATAACCCCAATGGTCGATTACATTAAGTTTTAAATTCTTTCCATTAATTCTTTTTTGTTTGGTTTTAAAAGGAACCCGAAGCAAAATGAAAAGGATCAGAGCAAATGGTTTGGCAGGAACCCAGAAAAGAGAACAGTATCTTTGAAATTCATCTGGAAAACATTAATGTACGGTAACACACAAATAATGGTTTGTTTCTAGCTATTTTATATAGGCTTTTAGAAATGAATTAGTTACAACACTTCTAAGTAAGGACAAGCATTCCCATGTGGGTTTATTGGTCTATAAATACAACTTATCAGTAGTAGTTAGTCTATATACTGGTGGCTGGAGTTATTGATGGGCCGGCGTCATTTGGTTGCCGCCAATCTAGTGAATGATCTAAGCATTCTAGTCATTTATATGGCTTGCATTGTTAGTAGAAAACTACTGTTCTGTTCATTTTTAAATGTGTTTGTAAGTAGGAGACAGAATTTTCTGGAATCAACTGAATTATTTAGATTTGTCAACTTTCAGTTTAATTGAAACATTTTCACAGTCTTCCATTTCTTTGCCTGTACCAATGCACTTCATAGTACAATAAGGTGAAAGGTAACATTTAAATTTGTATGGACCTAAAGACGGATGATCTAGTATTATAATACTAACAAGCTTTTTCACCATTGATATAGTTTCTATCTGTTTTTATTTTGTGAATATTTGACAGATGTGTTTGTGAGTGTTTGAAAATTATTTCCACTAGGTCTTTTGATACAAAGGTGTCCCATAGAGAGAGACAAAGTATTAAACAAGATTGTCTCTATAGATTGTATGGTTTGCAAATGTAGAGGTCTGGTAACACACACACACACACACACAACAAATATATGTGCGTGTGTGTCGTTAGGCAGTGATCTTATATGCATTTCCTTCCTAAACCTCTAGGAAAGACATTAAGCATCAAAGAACAATGCAGACCACAAGTGACCAGCAAAAAGAAAAGACAGTCTAATGAATCTGATTCACCTCACACCTCTGCGTCTCAGTGACGTTTACTTCTCCTATTACTTTCCTATTCATGACGCTGGGGAGAGGAGAGGGGACCGATTAGATTCTATAGTAACACACAATACCCCCCCCACTTCAAGTATGTACTTTCATAAAGGATATTGTGGCTGCATGAAAGAAACAGTAATGTAATATATATCCTATATATGTATTGGAGGGTGAATACCCTTTACATAAGTACAGATGAAAGAAAGTACATCAAATAAAATTGTATGATATCATTGTAATCATAAAGGAAATCATGCTAGATCATCTGTAACACTAATCTAGAAAATTTGCTTTTGGTATATTAAGTATCTTCTATAGGTACAAATGGGCATTGGCCATCAACAAGGACACCCTACTGTTTTCCTCTAATACCATCAACTCCTTCACTTTTCTCTCTACTGCACCTCCTTATACAAATACTTATTCTCCTGTTTTGCCGACTACTCCACCTACCTACTTTCATTTCGTTATCCCTATCCCTATTCACCAACTTCCTTTTCCCTTCTCCCTTTTTCTATTCCTCTCTTCTTGTACACTCTCAGCCTCCTCCACCCTATCTTGAGCCGACCACCATTGTTAAAGGAGTCTTGTGAGTAATGGTTTCTCAACCTTCCAATGAGGACTAGTGAACACTGTCCACAAACTAAAGCAGATGATCACAAATCTGAAAATAAGGTATCACAAGATAACAGCGAAGTATATCATGTTCAAAATGGTCACTGTCATGGTGTTATAACAATAGATGATCAAAGAAAACAGAATTTTAATTGTACATCTCACAATCTAGCCACTAAAGGACAATGTCAAAAATTAATGGAAAACGAAATGGAAAGAATTTGAAGCATTGTCTAAGAGAGTCCAACCCATTATGACCGATACAATCGCCAATAATGAGACGACATCAAATAATCAAAGAGAAGAAGAGGTACAATCAATGGCCAACTAAGAACATCCATTATCTTCACTTTTGCAACAACAACAAAAAAAAACAGTCATTGATATCTAGTATACCAGCTCAACCACAAACGTCCTACAGTTTATGAACTGCACACTACATCTGAAATATCTTAGTTTTTTGTTAAGGAGTTATATGAATTGAGTATCACCCTATATTATTGTAGTTTGCTTTTCATTTTCATTTGTTTATTACTTTGTAAAAAAACATAATTTTTTTTCCCCAAAAATTGATAGCATTATTAAAAACAAATTATATATTATTATTATATATAATTTTATGTTATTAGAATTAGAAAGTATACAAAATAATTAATATAATTTGAAATGAAGTTATCACAAACATTCCCAAACCCCAGACCATGACTTGGAAAGCATCATTTCTTTCTCTTAAAGCTGTACTTTCTTGAAAAATGTCTTGGTCCTCCAGATATCTGTATGTCCTTTACCAGCAGTCACCAACAAAGAATGATTAAACTGGACGAGAAACACTACTTCTATTTAATGGAGGTGATTCAGAAGATTAGCAAACTGAAGCATTTGAGAGACTACCTGAACCTTGAGTTAATTCAGCGTGCTTATAGATAGCGAAGCTGACGTGCCTTAGGTAGAGGGATGTGAAGAAGGCCTTGAATAGCACCTTCTCTATGAGCATGAAGGGAGACAGCCACTCCTACTAAATACTTTGTGTGTCAAGGTGAATAACAATCGCTGTCAGCAATAATATCATCTTCATGAAAGAAACTCATGGAATTGAGATATCTTTCCTAATGAGGTTCCTATGTATACATTATTAGCATCATTTGTTAAAGAGTTATGTCTAGTGAGAATAAACTAAGAAGGTTATCTGAGGAATAACGAATAGCATTCAAAATTGTAAAATGAATTTCTTTTTACCAATTAGAAGTGAAGTTGGTGAAATATCAATTTTTCTTATAACTTCAGCTCTATTAGAATCCAGTACATATAACTGTGCTCCTTGGACCGTAGTGGCCAAAACAACATCATTTAAAGGCAACAGTTTATTGGGAATATTATTAAGAGTCCAGAAATCTCATACCATAATAAGAAACACATAGAATATTAATGAATACACAATTTGTGTCTATAATAAATATTTCTTATTTACATACATGGTCCTCTATTGATATCATATCATATTAATGCACAATTACACATGCATCGTCAGTAGAACTATATGGATTATCAACGTATTATGTCTTAGAAACCTTTCAAAAATGATTCTACAAATTCACTAGATATCAATGCTTATAGAGAACAGATGTCATAGGTAACTATCAAAACTCGTTTATCAAAGCTCTCTTGTTTCACAAACATAATCTATCATTTTTTGAGGACAATGTGATGACCTTCCTTAACCATCCCATTCATCTCTTCATTTGTGTACCCATTCATCTGTCATATACTAAAGAAAGTGTGTATGGAGGTTACCTCTCTAGCGAAAGTATCTGCATCAATTAAAGAAATAAAAGCACCAGTTGTTACCCATACCTTTTACCAACCAACGCAATGCAAGTAACTGGTTGTGGTTTGTCGGGGGTCCATTAGGGGGAAGATCAATGTACGATGGGTTGTCCAAGTCCCATGTTGGGCTCGAAACAACTGTGGGAAGAAAGATAGATAATGTATAGTTTCTCTTGGGAAGAAGGATAACATATAATTCCTGTTACTTGGACTGGGTGGGTTTGTTATTCATAGGGTTAGTGATTGTTAGTTTTGCTAGGCAGCATTGACCTTGCATTCTAAAAAACTGGTGAAACTAATTGGTTTAGATTAGAAAGTATTTTAACAAACCACTTAACTTCAGTTCTAAGAAAAATATAACTAAATTCATACGACAAATATTTTTTATTCCACCTGTACGTTTTCATAGATACAAGGACAGACAGGTTGGATACGTAACTAAATTTTCCAGAATGATATCATCACAATTAAAAGGTATTCATAGCCCACTAGTGAATGATACACTTAATGTGCATTATTTATAACACCCTTGAGAGTTTGAAGAAACCTAAATTCTAACCAAGTTATGCAAACAAGTTATGTAACCTCATGAAATAACTATGTTGAAAACTATCAAAAGGCAAGTATGTTATCCTTTATATTAGGGTTCAATGGTCGCCATTAGCACGTTCTCAGTTAGGTTTTTCTTTGGAGTTTAGTGAGCCGCTACTATTAAAAATGCATTTCACATTTGTTCCAATTTAAGGAAATTGTGTAATTGGCAAAAGTATTAATTAAATTATTGTCTGGCGGTTTCACTTATATTGGAAACAGCGCTGCATTCTCATACAATGTGTGGTAACATGTACACTATAGGTTGTCATAGACACATGAAAAAAATCAGAGACACCTGTTCACACTACAGTTAAACCATGACCTCATTAAGGTTTCACGCTAAACGATTGTATACATTGAGGGTGTTTATCAAGTTCACAATACATTATAACTGTTTAGATTGCGGTTTGTGGGGTCATCAATGGAGTTTCAATGTGTTTACAGTCTTTGTTAGGGAAGAAAACGTTTCAAAAGAAAATTTGTTTTCAATGTAAAAAAGCCTTAAACTGAGGGAAAGATCTTAAATGATTAGAAAAGCTTGAAGGGATATTAAAACTGCAAATACATACTTGTTTCCATGTGGTAGACTATCATCCTTGAGTCAACAAGTCCAATACAAACTTTCCCTTCTACTAACCTACGTATAACGAAAACAATATTACTATAGTAGGCAAATACAATATAACATATTATGAATAACTTTACATTACTGTCAAAATACATATCAACATTATAATATATATATATACATATTGTGTGGAAGAGGTTAGTTAGTTTTTCTGTTTTGTTTTGTTAGGTTTTTTCAGAGGATTATACACTAATGTTTTAAACACATATCCTTTATAAATATACTCTTTTAAAGTTACATAAACTTATGTAGACATGATGGTTTCACTGGTAATGTGATAGTCCGTACTATTTTGTTATATGTCCCATGTGCTGAGTACAAATAGATACTAAATAAAGTAAGCCAGTACATGTTATATTCAATAAAATAAAGGACCTACTTTTCATGATCAGATATGACCCACATATATGCCTCAAGCTCCTCCCCATGTCCTGAACATGACGAGAGGAGGGGACTGGTCTGATCGTCTTTATGAGGGGTACTGCTCCTCCAATTATTAGCATCAGTCTCTTCGTCCTGAATACATTCTAACATACTCTCATGTGTTAGGGCACTTTGTTAATGGGGAACTACCAGATGATAAATGGGAAGACATGGGAATGGAAAAATGTCGTTAAATTTTAAACTATCGCTAGTTTTCATGTTGTCATTAAGTCGCTTTAATAAAGGTGTTGATCCACCACTACTGTCGTCATCAGATCGAAAAACAGATCTACAGGTGAACCATGTCTCTCCTGTTCCTCTTTTATGGGTTCCAGTTTGGTACAACTCTTCCTTCTTCATATCTCCAAATTTTTAGCAGGATCAACACATTTGTTTTCTTGAGTGATCAAGTGTTGTTTTCCATTATTATATTGTTCTTTCAGGAATGGTGAATTACCATTAGAAGATGAGAACCCAGTTTGGATGACCAATTTTGAAATAGATCGGTATCCTTTGAAGGAGAAGGCTTCAGAAAACTTTTTGTGATGTCACAAACTCCTCTAATTTGGTGGACAATTTACGGGAACAGACACCATAGACAGCACTCGACTTCCTTTCACTAAAAATCTATCAACCACTTTCTAAAAGGTCATATGAAGGAGGTGTGGTTAATGAACATATTTCAATATTACTCTATTACTCACTTTTGCTAAAACATCAATAACTTCTATAAAACTAGCTGGACCTTCAGATGATGCCACCCAAACTTCAGCACAAAGTCTTCCCCGAGGAGTACGAGCTAAAAGAGAACATATAAAATGATTGAATCGTTATCACTGCCTATATCTCATTTCGCCTACTCTGGCTTATGTCATTTTGCCTACACAACTAAACCTAAACACTACAAGATATACACACAAAGCGATACTTGTGGGCAAAATGAGAAGCACCCAAACAATAGTCTAAGTAGTTCCACATGTTAATATTGTGTCCTCCAGATCAATTCCTTTCTAATTAGGTAAGAAAGTGAGGTAAAGCTCACCTGCTAAAGGTAGGAGAGAAGATTGTTTTTTCAAAGGTGAGATATTAACTGTATGCCGTACTTGTCCCAAAGCAATACAGTTTATCTAGAAGAAGTAGGAAGAAGAAATAAATAATCAATTTACTTAATAATCACTTACCTTTTCAGTAACATGATATTCCTTAATGTAATCTGACAGTATAGTGAGGGGAGCGAGAGTCTGGAGTGGGTAGACCATCTCTGGGAACAAAACCACCCCTTTTCTGGAGTGAAGTTATCAGTACCCCAGTATCTCCTCCTTTCTCTTGGGAGAAAAAGGGACTTCTGGAGGCATTTGAAAAATGAAAGCAAAAATTACTTGTTTTCTTTACCGGTCATAACAAATTCATACCTGGTAATAGTCTCAAGTACTGGTTCAGGACTTTTCTTTCTCCATTTTCTCATTGTGGTTTGGTCGGTGAAAACATACTTCGAAACCTCTCAGCAAACCTACAGCAGTAATTGTTAATGTATGCACAGTTAGGTAGTTAGTTACTAGTTTACCTTTTCCATGAGCTCTTTTTTTGTCGTTTCTGGTGAATGCAACTGCATTTTTTAGTCTAGTAAGAAAAGGATACAACATTTATCAAACACTGGACTTAATCACTTAATTAATAATTAATTTACGTTTGTTTTCTCTTCATTTTGTTTCTGAATTTCAAGTTGAGTTTCATGTAATTTCTTTTAACACTTCATGAAGTTCTTTCTTTGTAACACAATACACATCAAATGGCTAAGTATTGTGTTTGAGAGAAAATATATAATGAGAGTAAGAGATTGATACAACTGCAAGATTACCTGATCTAAATAAGTCTCTAAAATCTCATCTCTTTCTTGTCTCAACCCTTCAATGAGAACAGAGAAATGTGACTTTATTTTGTAAATAAAACATGGTTAATTAGTATGACATGTAAAAAAAACATGTAAAGAAACATGTAAAAAACATGTTCACAAACATGACATGAATTCAAGTAAACAATCCATTGAAACGTGTAAACATTAAGAAACTAACGAAGCAAGTTGTTCTTGCAATTCAATTACAGCTGTCCTATAATGGTCCACCTCCACAGAGAATTGAGCATTCTCACTGTAATAACACCAAACACAAATATTATTACTACCTAATATGTGTTAGTAACCTTTCCAGATCTTCCTTCTCTTCTCTAACTTGCTCCAATCTACTCTGCAACAAAGCAATTTCTTTTTTTTGTTTGTTCTTGCTCTTTTTTCAAGAGTTCTAATTCAGCTGCTGCAGGAGCTAGAATATCACGGACTGACATTAAGGAGTTCTTGTTGCAGAGAAAAAGACAGAAAAGCTTCAGTGTCTTCATCATCAGACTCAAAGTCTTTAGGGTCTATTAAATACATGTAAATACATGTACAATATAACAGTTAGATGATGTACCGTTACTTCTGGAATATTGCCACTATTGCCTAGAGAGGAGAAAAATGAAAGGGTTAATGAGTGGATTGTTAATAGATTATTAACAGATGGATGGATACTATCAAATAGATGAATGGATGAATGAATAAACAAACAGACAGGATCTTATTACTTGAGGATGTCGCATTTCTGTATGTAATGAAATCACATTTTTGGCTGGAAGATATCGCTTGTGACGAGGGGGTGTGGTCACAGTAGACGATTGTTCATCAACTAAAACACGATCTATTTCCTAACAACTACTAATTTCTTACCAGGTGGTGACAAAGACTGTGTCATTTCAATACCAGAGTCTTTAGGATGAGATGATGAGATGTGGGTGGGAGACAATGAAGTTGATGGACTATAATTTAACACAGCTGGAGTTTTCTTCTTTGACTTGGTCCGTCTATTAGAGTGTCCAATATAATGGAGTTAATAGATGTGTGAGTTGATGTACCTTAAGGAAGATGTCTTTGCTATTTCATATTCCTTTTTATACTGATCCATTAGCTACAATTATAATAATGGAGGGTGTTTTTGTTTGTTTGTGTCTTACATTATCTCTTAGTTTTGTTTGATTCTCTTCAAATCTTTCTCTTTGTTTTGTCAAGTCACTGAGTAAGTCTTCATCTATCAACAGATAATACATTGTCTTGAAAACACACAAAATTATATAATGCATTCAAATATACACTCATTCAATACTAGGTAAAGTTTGCAGCATAAAGGGGTCTATGGGTTTATGGCAAGGCCAACTAAAGAGGACTGCTATTTAGTGATACATAATAGTAGACAGACTCAAATTATAAGTAAAACAATAAACAGTGATAACATTTAGTGATTGTCTCTAGTTAAAGCTTAGAATCTCAGGTGAAGTAGTTATAGGTCCCAGGTATTGTAGTCATGTGGAGAGACTTACTCCTCTGTTCTAAATGTCTGTTCTTTATTTCCAAAGCAGCTCTTTCCATTTGTAATTCCTGTTTCTCAGTCTGCCATGTGTATCGTTCTTCATCGAATCGATTTCAATGTCAGCTTTCCTCTATCGAACCAAATTCAATATAATCATCAAATCTTACAAATATAAATATTAACTTTTTCTACAAGTCTTCTAACTGTTTTCTCATCTTTCCATTTTTCCTCAAGCTCCTTTAATTGTGTTCTTGATAGTATCACATGAACTCTGAGTCTCTTCAACAAGCTCCCTAACTGACTAAATCACTTCTAAAGAACTTTTAAGATCAATTTCTTGAATCTGTAAATATACCTAGACTCCAACAGTTTGATACAAAATTAAAATATATAACCTCATATTTTTTAACCAAACTGTGTAATGCTATCTGCATCTTCTGAAAGAGGTTTTCTGTCCATTGGACTGGATCAACTATAGCTTCATAACTTCTTCCTGTGCCATTACTGACAGCTGCTAGATCTATTAGTGGGTTAGACACATATCATAATGTCTTCGTTATTACAGTGAATCAATAAGGTTATAGTATATGAAGTGGTGCTATAACAAATATTGAGCTCAGAATTTAAAGTAAATTGGTGGAAGTTTGTGTCTATCACATACAACTTAAACTGGAGAAGAGGGAGGAATAACAACTCCATCATCTGACCCAGCCACTAATAATATTAAAGTGAATTAATATGACTGGTTCTTTGATTATAACATCTCAGGTTTGCATATAGTCAATTCCTTCCACTATCCTTTAGGTATCGTAACCTATTATTTGCATATAGTCAGTCACAAACTCAGTACAAACACAATTGACTTAACCCAGTATTATCTGCTAGTAAGACTAACCACCTGTTCAAATTATATTGTCATAGTACATGTACTACATGTAGGTATCCATGCAAAACAATTTATAATGTGGGCAGCCATAAACAAAGACACTACACTATATAAATTGCAGGTATTACAATACAATATATATATATATATAGACCAGAATTGAAGGACAAAAGAACAGAGCTCTTGCTTTGTTGCTGTTACTCCGAGTTTTCATGCGTTATGGATCATCAACAGCTATATATATATATATGTGTGTGTGTGTGTGTATATATTATATTATGTGTATATAATGCTAGTTATTATAATACACTATCATTTATTTGTTTATTATTACAGTATTCAGTTTTAAAGTACAAGAATGAGATTAATAATCATATTGAAAACACAGTGGTCTATTGTTTGTAATACTATTCTCTCATGTTGACTTTGTTTAATAAATAGAGATGTCTATCACTAATACTGGCTTCAATAAGTGAAGTTATACAACAGCGCATAGTTCTAACAAATATATCAAGGTCTTATTGTAACTGACTCTAATTACAAAATATTCACACAAAACAAGTAATAAGAAATAAAATAAAATATTTTTGCCAATTACTGATATACTGACAATACAACGTGACTTGCCAGTTATTACTAGTTATTAACAGTTTTATTATTGATGTCAATGAACAGACAGTCAAGAACAATGTCACAAACTGACAAACAATGAAAACAGGATATGTCATGAATACATGAATAGTAACAGATGGTACACTATGTTATCATAAAAAGTTGCCAAAAAATACAGCTATATACTATAGTAGTATGTATTACTTAATAGAGTATACAACAATTCCTTTTTAGCTAAGTTATAATCAAATAGAGTACATATACTAAATGTTCAACAAATGCCTCATAAGTGATAAATACCACAAATAACAGAGTATAACACATATATTATATCTATTAATAATACAATTACCGCTATATCTGTTATTAACACCAGTTAACAATTGATTAAATAACATATGAGTCTGTGTACATTGGGTCACCAAATATAGCTAAATATGAGCACACACTTTTGACAATGATTATAACGCCTACGTAATTTATAGAGAACAATATTACGTATATAAGGCAATAAAGTAATCACTTTATTCCAATGTATCAGTCAAGGTTTTGATTTAATGGTAACTTTGTAATTAAAACGATCGGTGAATTAAGATATTTGGTAGAATATCGTTTACTATTTACATAACAACTACTATAGAGAAGAATATTTTACTGGTGTCTTAAAAGATCTTCTTGAAGTTTTTGAAGTATTGAGACAAGATCAGACATTTATAGATTACTGTAAACTTACAACGTTTGATATAATGATGTTTATATCATTTTATATATATAATACATACTATTAAACAAACACATGAGGTCAATCTTGTATAACTATTTGTTGTTACATAACTTACCCTTCCACGCCAACGAAATCTGGTGTTCTTGCTTTGAGTTGTAAATCACAGAGTGTATATTTTAGGACAGAATAAAGTGAAGAATCAGCAGTTAGTGTTCACTGCAAAATATAATAACTAAGGGGGCGTGGCTCGATCAATTAATTAACTCTTCATGTACCTTGGCTGTAAACCACTCTCTCCAAGGATTCCAGTTTTACTCAGCATCAATTAAAATCATGAAAGTTGCTTGGTAAATCAGAAGTAGTGTACATGACTTAGCTAGACTGGGTGTGGCATAATTTAATTAAACAATTAGTATCAATGTCAATGATTACTTTGTCACAATGCCTTTTAAAAATATTCCCCATTTTCTTAATGTACTTCTTACACTGATATGCTTACTAGTTTACTAATATCTGCTTATGATATAACAAATACATGGACTATTAATATTAAAGTCTGTTGTACAATTATTTGTTGTTATATATTTGTATATATATATATATATATATATTATATTTCAATATATATATATATTATATTTGATATTTGTTTTCTGTCATAACTTTGTCTTTTCTTGTTCAAGTCTAATTATAATATATTATATTACTTTAATAGTATTCTTCATTAATGTAGTGTAAGTCTACAATCAATATAGTTAAGAAGTTACTGTATTAATTATAAGCAAAGTATTGTCATAAAGACACATATAAAATTGTATATTAATAACATGATGAAGCCATTATGTGATTTACAAGGACAAAGTACATGTGAATAGACTTTAATGTCACAGTTTTGTTATAGGCCATAGCCATCATTCGTCAAAAACCTGATCACTGTAGTGCTAAAGAGTTTACTGAAAAGTTAAGTCTTCAATTTTCTCACAACAAATTGACTGGAGAAACAAGTAATTTGTAAAGTTAACATAATTTATATCATGCGACTCTGAACCAATCAGATTCTTGATCGTAGTCAGTTTGATTGCTTTTTAAATCACTTAAATATTTAATACACATGTTAGCAAATCTATTTATTCAGAATTACATAACATACACTTCATTATTCTATTCCTGCTGATTTGGGAATGAGTCTGTTTAATATCTAATTATCATTTTCAATAAAAGATATAATAACTTTGATTCAACCACTTTACACTCAGTTTATTCTCAATGCATCTCATCTCATTTTGTCTAAAATTCACAATATTGTACCAACTAAATTACATTAGATTTATACATACATATTCATATGTATATTGCAATATAGTTATCAATATGTTAGCATAGACACCTCTTTATTATATTAGTATGTAATACAAGTCAGTCTTTTTCTATCCTTCATTGATATATATATATAGGCTGAAGTGTTAGGGAAAACTGTGAGATTAAGACAACAGTGTGTACAATATCACATGAAAGTATGTGAAAGAAAAGGAGGTAGGTTTAAAATCATATGAACATCACCATTGTCTTTATTATTGATAGATGCTTGTACTAGTAATACTGAACTGTCATCATCTGGGTACTCCTCATTAGAGGGGTCACAAGGTATTATTGTGAGTTAAGTCTGTTTTATAATTTTGTTGTATGTAGATATGGGACATGTTGGTATTGATGACACAACACTTTGTATTAAAGTCTACAATCTTTGTCCATATCCAAAAAAATTGAAAATAATGTAAAATTTCTTCAGAGTAGTAAAGTTTATGCATAACCTACAAATGTCACACTCACCTACACACACACACACATACCTCACCTACACACACACACACACACAACACACACACACACCTCACCTACACACACACACACACACCACACACACACCTCACCTACACACACACACACCCATAATATGTCACATTCATAAATATTTATTCTAGTTTCAACACTTCAACATTGGAGGCAATGTCTCTCTTCATTGTTACTACTTGTGATTTATTGATACAATAAGAGTGACTCGTTGTTATCTTTTCTAAATGGTATTATAATGATAATGATAATTTATTGTTTTTATATTTATAATTTATAGCATTATCTGTGCCCTCAATCTAAAATTTAATAGAAATTTCCAGTTAGTCAAACTATATTAACAAGTTCTGTGGAATGTGTTCTAGGTAAACTATCCATCCATTCATCCATCCATTCATTAAACCCATTCATCCATTCATTCATCTATCCATCCATCAAATCCATTCACTCATTTACTTTATAATAAATATTATTTACTCATTTACAATAAGATATCCTCAAATGGAACACATGAAGTCAACCCCACAAAGTATTCTCACTGCCTGTTCAAATTTACTTAATGTTTCAATACAAAGACTATGTCAGCCATCACTACACAAACCAGTATGTTTATAGCATTTTATAATTCTCCCACATAATACCACTCCAGGAAGATACAATATCTCTTCGCCATATTGTCCACCATTTATCATCAGTAGAACAGCTATTCTCAGAGTCTGTGGAGCACTTTTCAGCTTACATTGAGAAAAATGTCAATGAACTTAAAAATACAGCATTAGGTAAGTAGTACTATATAATATGCACTCTTAATTGTAAAAGTACGTTTCAGACCCTCTCAGTTTTAGAACTTGATATGATAGACAGTCTTGGTTCTGTTATTACACTACTAGAGCATATTTGACAAAATATGACCAACGCTCTTCCAGAACATGGTATTAAGTATTATGGTAGCAGGAAATATCATTTTTCTCTTTAGGCTGTGAATTTCTTTAAGAAGACATCCGAAGCCACCATGCTTTCTATGAACTTTCCTTTAGTTGCATTTGCTGTGTGGAGACTACATGGATTAATGATAGCTAACTATGTCATAAATTGAATACACTTAACTTATTTATAACAAAATGTTATTTTAAATACTTACATATTATATTATGTATTATAATTTTATAACATTTTGTAAAATTACTATAGTTTGTGTTTTTCAAGCTTATCACTATCAACTTTTATAGAATTATGAATAATTTGCTTTGATGTTAATGAGAAACATAAGGTATTTATCTACCAATAGACCTTATTTATAAACATGAGGTATTATATCTATTTTGTTGATAGACACCTTATATTTCTCATTAACAATGATGTTTTTATTCAGAATTTTCCAACATTGATTAAATGGTTAGAGATTTACCTGTAGAAACAATTGTTTTATCCTATATTAGTGAGTGCATGAAAATCTCTTTTCTCTACAATAGCTTCATATAAGAATTCCCTTAGCTATATCTTACTTATAGCTCAGGAAAGAATTCATATGTAGCTATTATCATTGTAAGCTGTTACATTGTAAATGTAACTGTTAATAAATCGACAAGACTTCTAATGAAAGCACAGAGTGACAGTTAACAGCACTGATCCACAAGGTGGTTGATTAACTTCTGACTGCTGCACAGTGACAGTCAGTGTCTGCTTAAAATACTAGTGAGGTTAGACAGTATCTGTTACTAATAAAATTAATTAAATTCTATATAACAGCATAGAATCCTGCAAAGTTCAAAGAAGCCCTTGTTTTCCAGTGCCAATTTTCTAATTCCAAAACAAAATGACTACTGATATTCCCCTTAAGTATATCATGCCACTTCAACACTGACTTTGAAGTGGTTGTCTTTACCAAAACTTCAGTATCAATACACCTAAAACTTATTATGCTGCTTGGCAAATTCTCAGGGACAACTAGTGTTCAGTTTGTCTACCTGTGTCAATGTCTGTTGGTGCTACTTATAAGTCTGGTGGTCAACTGATTACTGCAGGACCTTTCCCAGCAAAACTGGGAAGCACTTGGGAGATCACTCAAGAGTCTGCTACTGATACTGCTGTACTCAACAAAGTAAGACAAACAACTTATTACTTTTCATTTACTACATTTTATTTTTCATTAGAAACTGGTGTTCCTGCAACCCTAATAACACCATTGTTATCAAGAATATTCCTCCTGCTTCATGGAGTGGACTATGTTTGATGTTGGTGTCTATAGGAAGGTCGTCTTCTGGTTACTCAACCTGATGTCACATGGAAATCAAATTGACTTCATGTTGCAGCCTAAACTGTACTTTGGAGTGGTACTAATATGAATGTTGGAGATGTCTTCACCTCTCTGGAGATCACCAGTGCTCTCCTGAGTTTGACCTCAGCAATTTTCCTAAAGGACTAGAGGTCACTCTTAATGAAGCACCTGGAGGAGGTCTTTACAGTTTCTCTGACAACCTATATCTAGAAAAGACAATTATTATTTCATTAAACAGTATTATATATTACTGTTTTTGTTTCCTATGTCCATTACTTTGTTTAGAAAAATTTCATAACATACGAAACTTATTCACAAAACAACCAAATGAATAAAAAAAGGTTTTTTGCTATTTGTCTGGCAGGAAGTCAGTATATATATTATAATGTGGATGGTTTGTGTACAAAATTGAATGTTTATTGAATTGATGTATGTTGGATTCCAAAGGCTAATAGGCTGAATATTCACCATATATTATCATGATAAATTGTATCATGAAAAATCTTATATAAATAACTTTATTGAACAGATATTGTTCAAATCAATTATACCACTCATTTTAAAAATCTTCATTAACTTCCACCTATCAACCATGGTCCATACACTCCAGAAAGATCCTTCTGGATTTAAAACCACATAATTACTATAAAGAGTATGATTAATCCTGATATCTATTATAACATCACTCCAGAAAAGCAAAAATTGGGTGGTATAAACTAACCACTGTCTTATAATAGCCATTACCACAGGATAGACAAAGCTGAACAAGTATGTCCCCATAGAATCAGAAACTGTAGACTTTGTTATTGAATTTATGATACAATGAGAACCCAACCAAACTGTGTGTGAAAAAACTAACATACAGGGGGAAATTCATTAACTCATTGGCTGTAAACTAATACAGGCAATTGTTATAGTAAAAATGTTCATGGTGACTGACAATAATTAAATATGTTCCTAATTGTCAGATCTACCTTTAAATAACCTAATCACATAGCGATTAGTTTTTACGTTGGGGCATAAAAAAAAGTCTGAACTTGTTACGCGCGATCCTATTTCATCTCAAATCATTAATATAAATCAGAAACAAGCGCGATCATTGATGTCTAGATAAAATGATGCAAGGATAATCCATATCGACACATATAACCATGAGCGGGTCACAACAATACATGTGTTTGAGCAATATGGTTTGCTGAATTCTGATAAGTGAACTGTCATCATCACCATCAGGAAGCTGGGAACACACTCAAAAACCAAACTGGAATATAAGGGGGATCACAAGAAAATCAAAGGAAATGTGGGCAGGTCAGGTCAAATAAAGGACCTTTGGAAATAGGAGAAGAGGTCACTTAGGCGGATTCCTATGGGGGGATAAAAAAAAGCTGTCCAAAATATGCATTCCCAATTGAAAAGTCATTGTGGACTGGCTCATCACATAGATTATAGTCATTGTACTTATATCGGCGTAAAAGTATAGAAACAGACTAATAAACACACAAATATTGTCGGTAGACTTCAGCTATTATTTACAAGAAAATGCTACTTGAATATTTTCCGCTCTAAGTATATTCCCGTGCACGACAGCAATGTAGTATTGTTCGAGTGGTCTGTCTTTTACAAAAGCAATTACAGTTAGCAGTGCACCAAGAACCATCTCTTATCGCTGCTTGGCAGCATTCTCAGGGGACAACTGTGTTCAGTTTGTCTATCCTGTGTCAGATCTTAGAGAATTAGCCCTAAATGTTAGAAGGACGGTCTGAGCCGGGTCGAGGTCGACTTTCCTCTCACGTAATAGGCAGGAAGGGGGAAAGTGACGGAAAGGAAGACCGTGTGCCAACTCAAGATCACTGCAGGACCTTTCACCAGGGATCAAATAGTTCCCGGAAGCTCAATGGAGATGTGATACAGCTGCATATATCTGCTGGACGGAACAGCGTGCTGTACTCCAAGAATGAACAAATAACGTGAATACGTATGCCTTTCTACGGTATGAGTTTTGTAGGTTAGAGAAAGGAGTGGACATGAAAGAAGGGGTTAAGTGTCCTGCCACATCCCACTATAACACTGGCATGGGGAGTATCAAGAATATCCCTCCGCTTCAGATAAAGAGTGGGAAGTGAAAAGGAGAAAAACGTGTACTGTTGGAGGGTGGTGTCGCGAAGGACAGGGTAGCGATACTTCTGACAATTGATGTAAAGAGGGAGGAGTGGGGAAGGAGGGCTCGACGCTGAGCGATCTCACTCGGTATGGTATGACCAATACTGACATGGCTACACTGTAGAGTGCATGCCGGACCAAATGTCTGTATGATGTGCGGTGTGTGCGTATATGAGCACTGTTGGAGATACTCCATCGCTACCGGGGGCTTGGGGGAGCACGAGGTCATCAAAAAGCGATCCGGATTTCCAGAAGGCAGAAAAAGGAGCTGTCATCAAGCCGACTGTTCCTAATGGGGAGGATTCGAAGATTTACCTCAATGATAGGTGCACGCCTAGGTCATACTGTATGTGGACTAGTCATGGGGTGAAGGGTCGAGGGAACAGGGTTGGAGACTGGTGTGAGGCTCTAGACAGCCTCAGATCTAGAAGTCAACACTCTACTGAGGTGCCAAGCTAGGTACAGTGAGTATGGGTATACATAACGTGTAAAGAATATTCGTAGGTAGTGGTATCAATTGTTGACGCTATTTCTAATCAGAGTTTGTCTTCCTAATTATACCTTTTACTCATAATTATCGTTGCAAAAGTTATTGCCTTAAGCTGCATCGAGGCAATCATATGTAAAGAAGTGAAATACTACCTAGAGGATGTCTGGTTAGGTCGGGGCAGTGGGGGGTATGTGGGGAAAACATAAGTAACTGCAGTCACATAGGTGTGAACGGCATACAGAAAGGGTACCTAGATAGACAAATTTTAATGAGTGGGAGAAGTGGGAGTGTGGGCAACGAATGAGGCTTAACTGCCTGCAAGAAAGGGTCATCTCGTAATACCGAGAGGGAGGGACGGTAGATCTCATCAGAGCGGGGAGAGGAGTTAGCATCGAGAGATAGTAGGAAAGGGGAGGACCGAATAAACATAGCAGGCCAGCCAGCAGCAGGGTCGAAGACGAGGGTGGGGGAGGGGGGTAGATCGCTCCCAGTATCATGCGACTTGGTCAAGAAACAGTAGGACGGTCCGGGGGCTAGGTAGTCCACAGAGCAGACATCGGCGACTGACTTATAAACCCATTATGTAGTGACTGTTATACTGATCTAGTTCGAATATCTTTCATGCTCTACGCATTGCGGAAGGGACAAGAGCAACGGAGGGAGCACAGAGATATTTGAAGGTATCTGGCGGTGACGGGACATGTACAGTAGGCGAGCATGACTAAACTGGCTCTTCTTAGTGTCAAAGCTCAATGTGACAGGTCACATCGAAAGAAAGTCCTAACGGTAAGGGAGCCAACAATAAAGATAGCATTGAGTAATTGATATGTGATTATTACAACTTTAAAGAAACAATAGCATGAAAGTGAAAAGTAAGAATAAGTTAACAACAGTATGGAAGTTAAGAAGTTTCAGAAAAATACGATAATTAGTTTGGACATGATATGCCCTGAGTAAAATAACATACTTGTGTCATTATACCCAGCCAACTGAATCGGTTAGGTCAAGACTCTATAAATTATTGCATGACTATAGAGCGGAGAAACACCAACGGCTTAGAACTGAGAACGATTTTAGGCAGGTTCTACAACAGTAATTTGAGATTGTTTTCATCTATTAATCCCTCTTTATATATCCTTAGATCGACAACTGTCTTGATCCCTAATATAGTAATGACATACATAATATATGATGTACTAATTATATAGTCATGATATGTCTTACAGTATGTTTAACATGTTCCTTTCTTTATCAGAAAATATTTGTAGTGAAATTTTGTCTTAACTTTCTCACAGAATAACACCAAAAGATGTCCTGTGGTAGACGTGTTATTAGTAGACGATCTCTCAAACATTTGCTGAGAGTTTAAAGAATCTCCTGCAAACAAGCTATGTTCCTATCAGCCAATTATTACATTAAATAGCTCTGGCATATAATAACCATTAGAACATTACAATGGTGTTATATTACAATAATGGTTACCATTATAAAATATATTGTAAGGATCTATTTGTTCTGAGAATACAGTTGCTCGTTACTTCTTTTCTAATCCTTCTTACTTCTGAAACCAAGTGACCGTGTATATTTCCTATCAAGTATATCCAATGCCACCTCTACACACTGACTTTGAAGTGTTTGTCTACCAGAAGCTTCAGTAGCAATTTGAAGAACCTGGGAGGATTTGTTAGTACTTCCTTGGAGATGACCTCATGATCTAGAAGAGATTATTAAGTCAATCAGTTTAGATCTATATGACTTTGAATTTTTATAGTATTTGTTTTTAAGTTTTTTTTTAAATATAAACACTTTGTTTTTACTAGTTATGAGCTAAAAAGATCAAAATTTTCTTGTCTCATTTTGGACAGCAATACACTTAAAAAAGTAATGAATACATATTAATTGTGTTATAATAGTTTGCGAAGAAATTGTAAATTTTTAAAACATAATATTATGAAGTAGAATAGAAAAAAATGTTTTCAAACTAGTTCAAAGTGATTTGTTGACAATTAGGTCTACAAAACTGAAATGTTTTACCTAATCAATGGGAATGACAAACTATTTTTAAATGACATCTTAACAAAAGTGGAAGGACGTAAAATCAAAGCATAACTAGACCCAACCTGTACAAGTTTTTTTATCATGTCTCTTCATGCATGCACTAAAGATATACAACTACCTATATTTCTATACATGCTGTGCTATAAATGTTTACACAATTAAGAAGTGGCAAATTAAGGAACAGAAATACAGGATAACAGTTAATTTTTGATATATAATCAAAATGAGAAATGATACATAACTTAATTTTGTTACAGACTGATCAAAATGTTGTATCTGTATATTCAAAGATTTATAGTATTCAAATTCTGTTTAGCACTCCCCCCCTTAAAATGTCCAGCACTCGCCCAATTTAAGCTAGTTCAATTGCCCCACATCCTATTCTCTTTTCTACAATGAGAATTTTAAAAAAATTGTGTAATTGGAGAATATATGGTCATATGTTAAATTTTAACACACACAGGAACAACATAATTTGTTATAATTGTACTGTCAGTAACTCAATTATACACTGTCAAGCATATAGTTAAACACAATTAGTACTTAAAGACACAATATACACGTACAGTCCAGTCCACCTTGTATAAAGCAGTCGACTGCCTTGTATCCATCAATCTGCTCAATTGTGGAAAATGACTACTGAGATTCCCATCAAGTATATCAATGGGCCACAACAAATGTAGATTTTGAAGTGGTTGTTTTTTTACAAAAACTTCAAGTACCAATACTCCTAAGACCTATTATGCTGCTTGGTGGCAAATTCCTCAGGGGACCAACTAGTGTTCAGTTTGTCTATCCTGTTTCAATGTCTGTTGTGCTACTTATAAGTCTGTGGTCCAATGATCACTGCAGGACCTTTCCCAGCAAAATTGGAAGCACTTGGAGATCACTCAAGAGTCTGCTACTGACACTGCTGTACTCCAACAAGTAAACAAACAAGTTATTAATTTCATTTAATATATTTTATTTTTCATTAGAAACTGGTGTTCCTCGCAAATCCTAATAACACCATTGTTATCAAGAATATTCCTCCTGCTTCATGGAGTGGACGTATGTTTGATGTTGGTGTCTACAAGAGGGTCGTCTTCTGGTTATTCAGCCTGATTGTTCACATTGGAAACCACATTGACTTCATGTTGCAGCCTAAATTGTATTTTGGAGTGGTGCGTAAATGCATTTGAGATACTTTTCACCTCTCTGGAGATCACCACTGCTCTCACTGAGTTTGACCTTAGCAATTTTTCCTAATGGAATCGAGGTCACTCTCAATGAAGCACCTGGAGGAGGTCGTTACAGTTTTCTCTGACAGCCTATGATCTAGAAGAGAGATTATTAAGTCAAGCAGTATAGTTATTATCTACTACTGGAATTTTTGGTTACGTTAATTGCCTCATTAGTTGGTTACATATTAAATCTTTTTCATGTAGCAATTGGTTTATATAAATATTAAGTTGAGGATCACTTAGAGATTAAATTATAGTGACCTTTACTATTTAAAATGATATTTAGCAGAAATTGAATTTTTGCTATTGCAACAATAATTGATAAAGTCGCTACTCCACTAATGGCAAATGCTGATATGAACATAATTTAGAAGAACCAGCACTTTTAGAATCATATATGTCATTGTAAGACACTGTTAAGTGATAATTAAAACTAATGTCACCTATATAAGGTGTCTTATTGTTTTTGGAACAATCATTTTGATCTGAAACTCCCTGTAAAACCTTCTTATACTGGAGAGATGACTGTTTGACATTTGTGTCCACATTAGCTTAAAATTTTGGTAACGTCATTACTTCTTGTGCCAACTGACATATTATAACAGTCTATTGTGTTTTCCTGAGTAGAACCAGGGACCAATTCAACTTGTCACTCAATACTTTTGATGTCTGATCTACGACCAATTGGGAAGTAAACTATTTTTTAACACACTTTGAATTATTCTGATGACAATAATATTTTATTTATTCATGTCTCATGAAATTTAGTTAGCAAAACTTTTTAAAACTCACAACAATTACTCTTAAAATCTCATATTAATATCTTTCAATTTCATATTCAATGTTAGAACTAGTTACAATCTGGCACTGACTCATTTACATTACAATGATAATATAGGAAGAATATATTACTAACACAACAGTTTTGACAAAGAGTATATAATTAAAGTTTTATTATAAGGCATATATTATTAGTTAGGATATTTTTTTTTTTTTTTTTGTTTTAATCATGGGAACCACAACATTTGTGAATATATAAGTTTTGCTGAATGCTTTGGCTAAATGTTGAAACTCAAGTTATTCTTTATGCATGAATAGCATTATAGAAAATCCCTATGATCATGTATATATAGTAGCCACTGCCATACCTAATTTCATATTCAAAAAAATATTTTACTTGTTTAACAACTGTTTTCAATATTGATAATGACTGATGAAGTTTTCGCCAAATTACCACTTAACTGTGCTTTTTTGTTTAGATTAATTTGAAGATTATTAAGTGCAGATGTATCAGTATCCTTCCAGATTTCATTCACCCAATAAATAATATCCCTTTCTGTGTGTAGAACATTATTTCCTCTGTAATAAACCCCATCTGTAATAGAAAACCCCTCTGTGACCCCCCTCTATGATAGAATGTCCCTGTCTGTCATAGAATGTCTCCCTTTGTCCTAAAATCTCCCTCTGGTCCTAGAATGTCCTCAAAGGCTGTAATAACTAAATGAAGATGCTAATTTTTGTGAAAATACCTGAATCTTCTTTGATTGGGGTTCATGTTAAGCTTTACTAAAGAACAAGACTAGAAATTTGCTTCTGAAAAGTCATATTAGTAAATGATATTGAAAGAATGAAAAGATCAGATATAATTGATTAAATTGCCTGCGTATTATTACATTTTTTTAACACTTTAACAAAAACAATGAGGACATTATTCCTGGAATGCACCATATTGTACGCAGGAACACACTTATTAGAGACGGACTTTGTGCCAGGGACATTCTGGAGGTATGAAATTACGCTAGCACACTGTGCCACATCTTTGCAATTGAGATTTAACTAACCACTGATACTGTAAATACTAACCTGAAATACATAAAAAAATTGCTGATTACTTTGTTTCAAACAGTAGCCTCTCCGATATAACAAATAATAAGGACCAAGACACTATCATAGGAAACACTATAATTATTACTACTGAATTTAAAGCACAGGACTACTGATACTAACTGATCCTTCTTTAAATATTTTGTTTTTCTCATGACAATATAATGATTAAGTAATGTAAATAAAATGGGTCATATCTCAAAATGAAGGAGACAGCCTCACATAAAGAGGCTGCTACTGTTTGCTACAACAGTTGCAATATGATTCTAAAAATTAAGATGAGTGGTGTATGTCACACAAAAGGTGATGCTGACTGAAGAGGTAGGTACCACAAATCTAGGTTATTAAACGTAATTGTCACTGACTCACCACTGTCATACACTGAAAATGACAGTTATTCTTATGAATGCTATTTGTCACCATATAAAAAAGGTGACAATAACAGCTTTGTCAGTGACAACGCTTACCAACAATGACTACTGATATTCCTATAAAGTACTCACATCAATGCCCCCAACACACTGACTTTGAAGTTGTTGTCCCTTCAACCAAAAATTTCAATGTCAACACTCCAAAAATCTATTATGCTGCTTTGGCAGGTTCTCAAGGGACAAAGTAGTGTTCGTTTATCTACCTGTGTCTTGTGCTGTTGTGTTGTACTTATAAGTCTGGTGGTAACTTGGGAAAAATCATGGCAGGACCTTTTCCCAGCAAGAATTTGGGAACCACTTGGAGATCAAAAATTTCAGGAAGATATCACATGCAAAATACAGCAAATGATAAAAGAAAGTAATATTTTACATGCTTATATGGAGTACATTTATATATTTTATATGTACAAAATTCCATAGGAACTGGTATTCACTCTAAATCCTAATAATGCTATTGTTAATCAAAAAAAATTTCCCCCTGCTCCTGGAGTGGTTTCGCTTGTTTGATACTGGGTCCTATAAAGATGATCGCTTCCTAATACTCCAGCCTGATCTTCATGTTGGCAATCAAATGGTCTTCATGTTGAAAACCAAACTGTATTTTTGAGATTGTACGTATATGCATGTTTGGAGTATACTTTACCTCTCTGGAGATTTTCACTACTTCTCTCACTAGTTTTGACCTCAGCAATTTATCCTCATGGACTTGAAGTCACCCTCATGAAGAACCTGGGGTGGCAAGTACATTTCAGTTTCTCTGGAAATCCATGATATAAGTCTTGCTGAAAGATATTAGATTTGTTAATTTTCTATAGTTTTTCAGTTCATAATATTGTTTTTATATAATTTTTCAACCAAAATTTAAACAATTTTTTAAAGATAACAAGTAATTATTGGATTGATTGGTTTTATGCCATGAACTTGGGAGCTGCAGGTGCACAAGTTATGCCCAGATTCATCATATCCAGAGAAATATACAGATATATTTTCTGTAAGCTATTAGATATTATATGATATGACAGGAATCTTTGCATTAGCGTAAATGTTAAAAGTTCACTTACTTTACTACATCCTTTAACACTAATTTTAACAGATTTAATTATTTGAGGGTGGTTTTATTCTCAGGATAAGCGCTAATTAAATAGGTATGTTTTATGAGATAATATATTTAATGGACCTTATACTCATGAGGGTTAATGGTAAGCAACAAAGTAAATAATACCTCTTTGATAATACACATTATAACTTAATAATTATTATATATATAATAACTGGGTTTTATAAACATCCAGAAATCATTAATATATTATGGTGATTGTAATTAGAAATAGCTATCTACAAATGTGAGACTATTAATGATGCTCTTATATAAATTAAAAGTGCTGACTCACTATCACTCCTTACTACTTTAAAAGGATACAAAACGATCAACATGACATACCTTTAGTTCTTAGACATTTGTACATGTGACTTACATGTCTTTCTGCTGCATAATAAGTAAAGTTTCTATTGAATTGTAGCTGTAATTAAATTGATCATATTCCAAGATTAAAGATGACAGTTTAAGTACACTGTCATCCTAGTGTCTATTCACTTTACTACACTGATGTACAGTCCATCAACAATTTACTTTCTGACAGTTAGTGACAGGACCTTATAGGGATTTACCTCTCAGAGTATAAACGTTGAAAGACACAAGGTATTATAATGCTATTATAGTTAATTTAGAGGATTTCTAAAATGAAATCTACTGACATTCCTGTCAAGTATATTACAAGACCAAAAGTGGCAGACTTTGAAACAGTTTTGTGTCACCAAGAACTATAGTACTAACACACCTAATACTTTTATGTTATGTAGCGTGGGCAGATTCTAAGGGGACATCTAGTGTTTCATTTTGGTTCTTCCCCAGAAGAAGTGTCTGGGTTGGTGCATCTTACTCATCTGGTGGTCAGCAAAATCACAGCAGGGCCCTTCAAAGCTAGCCTAGGAAGCACTTGGAGATTACTCAGGAGATGCAGACAGATACAGCAGTATTGACACAAAGTATGTTTCATTTAATATTCACTAGACATATAGTAATATAATATATACCATTTATAGAGACTGGTATACCCTAAGAATCCAAATAACTCTATTGTTGTTAAAAATATCCTCCTAATGCATGGAGTGGTCGTAAGTTTGACATAGGTGTCTACAAAAGTCATCGTATTTTGGCAATTCAGAAAGAAGTTCGTGTTGGTGACCAAGTTGACTTCATGCTATCCGCCAAAATTGTACTTTGGAGTTGTATCCACTTTTGAAATTTGAGATGTGCTTCCCTCTCTGCAGATCACAAGCTCCCTCCCTGAATTTGATCTTAGTATTATCCTAATGGAATTGAGGTCACTCTTACTGAAGCACCTGGGGAGGTCTTTACACCTTCTCTGGAGACAGATGACATAGTCCATTGATGTTTACAACTTAATGATTTTATTTTTGCTGGCATACATTGTTTGAAATTTATTTTTTTTTTTGATTATTCATTATTGATATAATTTTTTCATCTGCCAATTATTAATATAAATAATTAAATTATCTTCTTCATTGAGGAAGCTATTATTGTTTTTGCTAAAATGGCAGTATACATTACTATTTTCCTAACTCGTTTACAATAAATTTGTTTTCTGTGGCCATTTGCCTTAACTGACCCATCAAATCACTCTATATAAGTCACTCACATCATGTTTATACATCTCTACGTGTAGTGTATAAGTTCCTATCAGAAGCTATCATTCCTAAGATTACAGCAAGTAAAGCAATTGCTTAATTGGTGGCTTCTACAATCACGGGCATTACATATTAATCTAGTACATCATCAGTGAAATAATGAGAAGTTTGGCAGGAAAGAATGGTATTATGAAAACTTGTCTGAAATCAGACATACTTTTTATGTTTCACATTTCAATGATGTTGTAGAGTTTATTTGCATAGTAAAAAAAAAAAAATTTATGTAGCCTTAACCCAACTAAGTATATATATACAAAAAGCAAAATACACTGGAAACATGTAAAGTAGAAATATGCTAAGCTGCCACTGGTAATTATGTTAATATATTTTCCTGACATTTCTTTAAACAAGAATTAAGGAACAAATACACTTACAATCAAACAACCACTGTCAGAGCACTGTTCAAGCAAACTACCTAATAAAGGAGAACATCCTGGATATCTAAGGCACCTTGTTAGGACGTCATTTTGAGAGACTTATATAAAAGTTGACCCAACCAACTCATATGTATTCATTTTTCATACCTGCTCGCCACTTCTCATCTGCTGTAAGACAATCATCACATTCTAGTTCAAATGACTTACTGATATTTTCCCCTTCAAGTATATCAATGCCACAACCAATGTAGACTTTGAAGTGGTTTGTCCTTTACCAAAAACTTCAGTACCAATACACCTAAAACTTATTATGCTTGCTGGTCAGAATTCTCAGGGACCAACTAGTGTTCAAGTTTGTCTATCCTGTTGGTCAATGTCTGTTGGTGCTACTTATAAGTCTGGTGGTAAACAACTGATCACTGCAGACCTTTCCCAGCAAATTGGGAAGCACTTGGAATCACTCAAGGAGTCCTGCTTACTGATACTGCTGTACTCAAACAAAGTAAGGGACAAACCAACTTATTACTTTTCATTTAGTAAACTTTTATTTTCATTAGAAAAAAACTGGTGCTCCTGCAAACCCAATAACACTATTGTTATCAAGAATATTCCTCCTGCTTCATGGAAGGGACCGCATGTTTGATGTCCGGTGTCTTACGAGGAAGGTCGTCTTCTTTCTGGTTACTCAACCTGACATTCATATTGGAAAAAACAAAGTTTGACTTTATTGGGCTGCAGTCTAAAACTGTATTTTGGAGGTGGTGCGTAATATGGCATGTTGGAGATACTTTTACCTCTCTGAGGAGATCACTAGTTGTCCTCACCAAGTTTTGACCTTAGCAATTTTCCTAATGGGAATTGAGGGTCACTCTCAATGAAGCACCTGGAGGAGGTCATTAACAGTTTCTCTGGACAACCTATGATTTAATTGATAATTTTCTTGAAGAACATTAACTAACAATATAATGCCTATCATTCATGAGTTATTAATTGTTAGTATTGTTGTAGTCCATTTATAATATTATCTTATAAAAAGGAAAGGTCATTGAAATAATAAAAATGGGTCCGAAGATGCACATAATCTACTACTAATTGAACTTCCATGTAGTTTTTGAATTGGTTACCACAAGATCAAATTCCCACGAGATCAAACTCCCACAAAATCACTTCTTTTTTGATCAATCTCAATGAGATCAACTCTTGGGTGTTAATAGTTATTAATTATACTAAACCATTCCTATTACTAAGTCACTTTTATACTATTAATATAATTAATTATACTTGTACTCTTCAGGCCAGACCAAGTGCTTGTACTTTTCTCCAGGATGGCTTGTCATGAAGTGGTAATAACAGCTTCAATGATTGCCTTTGGAAATTAAGTGGACTAGCTTGAACAAAGGGCTAGCTCAAAATCACATAGCGGTTTTTCTGGATTTCAAGTGGGTCCAGGGCCCTTGTTCATTTGGCCTGCATCTTTTAAGAGTAAAAAAATGCTCTACTATATGTCTTGACGTTGCTTGTTTTTAGAAGAAGTGGATATATCATTGGAAATGTTTTGACCATGACTTTTCATGATGTGAATGGTGAAGACTGGTAAAAGATTAATGGACATACTGAAAATGTTCCATCACAAAGAATGTTGATGCTTTCTGCTTCTGCTAGGTGACATAAGAATAAATTGTGTTCCAAAAATTACAATTTTATCATGTTCTTCCATCATCAACCAAAAGAAAAGTTCTTCTCCATTGGAGTGGTTGCTGCCCATCCCCTGATAAGCTAAGTTCAGAGTGACTCTTAGGGGGCATTGGGGGTAAAGTTTGCTCGATAAAAGGCTTGACTTTACTGTTGCGGGACCTTGGCAATTGAGCAAAACATTCCTTCACTGTTTCCATCTAGGGAGATGTTCTTTGGAAGAGAGTGGAGTTATAATAATTTTTTAGCAATTGCTGAAAGTGCTTTAAAAAATATGATTTATTATAGCTGTACCTCTAATGCTTCATCATAAATTCCTATGAATTGGGAGACTGTTTCCCTCTCTTGCCCTTTTTTTCCTCATCAAATATAACTGTGCTTGCAAATGGAGAGCATTATACTTGTGAAGCTATGGGGACCGACTTTGATATGATAAAGTTAATTGCTCAAAGAAGCTGGTGTTTAGAAGGTAAGTGTGAAATCCGTTAAGAGTATGGTATGACACTGTTTAATAATTGTTCAAGGGAGTTGATTCTCATGAGATTGATCAAAAGAGTTGATTATGTGAAGTTGATCTCGTGGGGAATTTGATCTCATGGGATGAACCCAGTTTTTTTTTACTGGTAGTGTTTCTGTGTTGGTACTGGATTTACACAATCTTTCACAGGCCTCACTTCTTCAAAAAGTGAACAACAAAAATGAAATTGTAGAAAGCTGTAACAGATACTTTATCTCATAAAGTGAATTTCACTGGATGGAGCTGTGTTAATGTACTGTTTTGGCCACCTGGTAACAACTGGACAGCTGTGGGTGGTCCAAGTTAGAGCGGGCATGGTTATTTGTTCAATTTGGATTTAGATCACTTCATTGAAGCTAGATCATTAAAAAAATTTGGAGGTAATTACACAAAGTCTAAAATTACTTTTTTGAGGATTAGGTTTCATTGTTTGGGTATATTATGTGAGGGGTTATTTCAATATCAGGCTTTATTCACAACTTTGTAAGTATTTCCAGTCTCGATCTTAATTTTCTTGTTCTCTGTAACAATATCTTAATATTTCGCTAATATATTATTATATGTCCTCTCTGTTCATTTAAGATATGATTGTAAAGGGGTGTTGGTTGATTCTTCTTAACCCCCTTAACATTGGAAACGTATGTTCCATGGGATAGCATTCCAGTTTTTACGGATTCCTTGTTTTTCA
>NW_024534566.1:0-18532 GCF_016097555.1 Gigantopelta aegis
AGTTAGTCCCATAAGTCCTTTAACTGGCTTTACTTTAAAAAACTAATTTTTAACTTCTAAACTTTAAATTAAAATTTAGATGTTATAAAAACCCAATTACTAACTTTAAAGATTTATTTTTAGTCAAGATCCTTTAACTGATGTTTACTTATAACTTTATCAAAGTTAACCTTCTAAAGGGTTTTTTTAAATTAAAAACCTTTAATTTAATGCAAACAACTTACAAACGTTAAAAGGTTTATTTCCTTAGTCCCCATAAATCCTTAACTCATTTACTTTATAAAACTTTACTCAATTTTAAACCTTTAAAGTCTTTAAAATTAAAACTTTAGGGTTTAATGCAAAACCAACTTACAAAAAGTTAATACTTTTTTAATTTAGTTTCCCCAAATCCTTTGACCTTTGTTTACTAAAACTCCTCAAATCTAAAATTTAAACTTTTAAATTAAAGACTTTTAAGGGTTAATGCAAACCACTTACAAATGTAAACATTTTATTTTGTTAATAGAAAACAGTTTATTTAGTTAGTATCATAGAGTCCTTTAGACTGAGCTGTTTACTTTATAAGTTCACTCAATACTCTGAACCTTCTAAAGTCTTTAAATTAAAGACTTTATACGTGTTAATGCAAACCAACTTATAAAACTGTTAATAGTAGTTTATTTCGTTAGTCCATAGAGTCCTTTAGACATGAGCAGTTTACTTTATAAAATTTTACTCAGTTAGTCATAACCTTCTAAAGTCTTTAAATTAAAGACTTTAGAGTGTTAATGCAAACCAACTTACTAAACTGTTAATAACAGTTTATTTAGTTAGTCCCGTAGAGTCCTTTAGACTGAGCAGTTTACTTTATAAACTTTACTCAATAGTCTAAACCTTCTAAAGTCTTTAAATTAAAGACTTTAGAGTGTTAATGCAAACCAACTTACTAAACTGTTAATAACAGTTTATTTAGTTAGTCCCATAGAGTCCTTTAGACTGAGCAGTTTACTTTATAAACTTTACTCAATAGTCTAAACCTTCTAAAGTCTTTAAATTAAAGACTTTAGAGTGTTAATGCAAACCAACTTACTAAACTGTTAATAGCAGTTTATTTAGTTAGTCCCATAGAGTCCTTTAGACTGAGCAGTTTACTTTATAAACTTTACTCAATAGTCTAAACCTTCTAAAGTCTTTAAATTAAAGACTTTAGAGTGTTAATGCAAACAAACTTACTAAACTGTTAATAACAGTTTATTTAGTTAGTTTCATAGAGTCCTTTAGACTGAGCAGTTTACTTTATAAACTTTATAAAATTTACTCAATAGTCTAAACCTTCTAAAGTCTTTAAATTAAAGACTTTAGAGTGTTAATGCAAACCAACTTACTAAACTGTTAATAACAGTTTATTTCGTTAGTCCCATAGAGTCCTTTAGACTGAGCAGTTTACTTTATAAACTTTACTCAATAGTCTAAACCTTCTAAAGTCTTTAAATTAAAGACTTTAGAGTGTTAATGCAAACCAACTTACTAAACTGTTAATAACAGTTTATTTAGTTAGTCCCATAGAGTCCTTTAGACTGAGCAGTTTACTTTATAAAATTTACTCAATAGTCTAAACCTTCTAAAGTCTTTAAATTAAAGACTTTAGAGTGTTAATGCAAACCAACTTACTAAACTGTTAATAACAGTTTATTTAGTTAGTCCCATAGAGTCCTTTAGACTGAGCAGTTTACTTTATACTTTATAAAACTAAAGTCTTTAAATTAAAGACTTTCAATAGTCTAAAACTTCTAAAGTCTTTAAATTAAAGACTTTTAGAGTGTTAATGCAAACCAACTTACTAAACTGTTAATAGCAGTTTATTTAGTTAGTTTCATAGAGTCCTTTAGACTGAGCAGTTTACTTTATAAACTTTACTCAATAGTCTAAACCTTCTAAAGTCTTTAAATTAAAGACTTTAGAGTGTTAATGCAAACCAACTTACTAAACTGTTAATAGCAGTTTATTTAGTTAGTCCCATAGAGTCCTTTAGACTGAGCAGTTTACTTTATAAACTTTACTCAATAGTCTAAACCTTATAAAGTCTTTAAATTAAAGACTTTAGAGTGTTAATGCAAACCAACTTACCAAACTGTTAATAACAGTTTATTTAGTTTGTCCCATAGAGTCCTTTAGACTGAGCAGTTTACTTTATAAACTTTACTCAATAGTCTAAACCTTCTAAAGTCTTTAAATTAAAGACTTTAGAGTGTTAATGCAAACCAACTTACTAAACTGTTAATAACAGTTTATTTAGTTAGTCCCATAGAGTCCTTTAGAATGAGCAGTTTACTTTATAAAATTTACTCAATAGTCTAAACCTTCTAAAGTCTTTAAATTAAAGACTTTAGAGTGTTAATGTAAAACCAACTTACTAAACTGTTAATAGCAGTTTATTTAGTTAGTTTCATAGAGTCCTTTAGACTGAGCTGTGTACTTTATAAACTTCACTCAACACTCTAAACCTTCTAAAGTCTTTAAATTAAAGACTTTATACTTTTAATGCAAACCAACTTACTAAACTGTTAATAGTAGTTTATTTCGTTAGTTTCATAGAGTCCTTTAGACTGAGCAGTTTACTTTATAAACTTTACTCAGTTGTCTAAACCTTATAAAGTCTTTAAATTAAAGACTTTAGAGTGTTAATGCAAACCAACTTACCAAACTGTTAATAACAGTTTATTTAGTTAGTCCCGTAGAGTCCTTTAGACTGAGCAGTTTACTTTATAAACTTTACTCAATAGTCTAAACCTTATAAAGTCTTTAAATTAAAGACTTTAGAGTGTTAATGCAAACCAACTTACTAAACTGTTAATAACAGTTTATTTAGTTAGTCCCATAGAGTCCTTTAGACTGAGCAGTTTACTTTATAAACTTTACTCAATAGTCTAAACCTTCTAAAGTCTTTAAATTAAAGACTTTAGAGTGTTAATGCAAACCAACTTACTAAACTGTTAATAACAGTTTATTTAGTTAGTCCCATAGAGTCCTTTAGACTGAGCAGTTTACTTTATAAACTTTACTCAATAGTCTAAACCTTCTAAAGTCTTTAAATTAAAGACTTTAGAGTGTTAATGCAAACCAACTTACTAAACTGTTAATAGCAGTTTATTTAGTTAGTTTCATAGACTCCTTTAGACTGAGCTGTGTACTTTATAAACTTTACTCAACACTCTAAACCTTCTAAAGTCTTTAAATTAAAGACTTTATACCTTTAATGCAAACCAACTTACTAAACTGTTAATAGTAGTTTATTTCGTTAGTTTCATAGAGTCCTTTAGACTGAGCAGTTTACTTTATAAACTTTACTCAATAGTCTAAACCTTCTAAAGTCTTTAAATTAAAGACTTTAGAGTGTTAATGCAAACCAACTTACTAAACTGTTAATAGCAGTTTATTTAGTTAGTCCCATAGAGTCCTTTAGACTGAGCAGTTTACTTTATAAACTTTACTCAATAGTCTAAACCTTCTAAAGTCTTTAAATTAAAGACTTTAGAGTGTTAATGCAAACCAACTTACTAAACTGTTAATAACAGTTTATTTAGTTAGTCCCATAGAGTCCTTTAGACTGAGCAGTTTACTTTATAAACTTCACTCAATAGTCTAAACCTTCTAAAGTCTTTAAATTAAAGACTTTAGAGTGTTAATGCAAACCAACTTACTAAACTGTTAATAGCAGTTTATTTAGTTAGTCCCATAGAGTCCTTTAGACTGAGCAGTTTACTTTATTAAACTTTACTCAATAGTCTAAACCTTCTAAAGTCTTTAAATTAAAGACTTTAGAGTGTTAATGCAAACCAACTTACTAAACTGTTAATAACAGTTTATTTAGTTAGTCCCATAGAGTCCTTTAGACTGAGCAGTTTACTTTATAAACTTTACTCAATAGTCTAAACCTTCTAAAGTCTTTAAATTAAAGACTTTAGAGTGTTAATGCAAACCAACTTACTAAACTGTTAATAACAGTTTATTTAGTTAGTCCCATAGAGTCCTTTAGAATGAGCAGTTTACTTTATAAAATTTACTCAATAGTCTAAACCTTCTAAAGTCTTTAAATTAAAGACTTTAGAGTGTTAATGCAAACCAACTTACTAAACTGTTAATAGCAGTTTATTTAGTTAGTCCCATAGAGTCCTTTAGACTGAGCAGTTTACTTTATAAACTTTACTCAATAGTCTAAACCTTCTAAAGTCTTTAAATTAAAGACTTTAGAGTGTTTAATGTTAAAACCAACTTACTAAACTGTTAATAACAGTTTATTTAGTTAGTCCCATAGAGTCCTTTAGACTGAGCAGTTTACTTTATAAACTTTACTCAATAGTCTAAACCTTCTAAAGTCTTTAAATTAAAGACTTTAGAGTGTTAATGCAAACCAACTTACTAAACTGTTAATAGCAGTTTATTTAGTTAGTCCCATAGAGTCCTTTAGACTGAGCAGTTTACTTTATAAACTTTACTCAATAGTCTAAACCTTCTAAAGTCTTTAAATTAAAGACTTTAGAGTGTTAATGCAAACCAACTTACTAAACTGTTAATAACAGTTTATTTAGTTAGTCCCATAGAGTCCTTTAGACTGAGCAGTTTACTTTATAAACTTCACTCAATAGTCTAAACCTTCTAAAGTCTTTAAATTAAAGACTTTAGAGTGTTAATGCAAACCAACTTACTAAACTGTTAATAACAGTTTATTTAGTTAGTCCCATAGAGTCCTTTAGACTGAGCAGTTTACTTTATAAATTTACTCAATAGTCTAAACCTTCTAAAGTCTTTAAATTAAAGACTTTAGAGTGTTAATGCAAACCAACTTACTAAACTGTTAATAACAGTTTATTTAGTTAGTCCCATAGAGTCCTTTAGACTGAGCAGTTTACTTTATAAACTTACTCAATAGTCTAAACCTTCTAAAGTCTTTAAATTAAAGACTTTAGAGTGTTAATGCAAACCAACTTACTAAACTGTTAATAACAGTTTATTTAGTTAGTCCCATAGAGTCCTTTAGACTGAGCAGTTTACTTTATAAACTTTACTCAATAGTCTAAACCTTCTAAAGTCTTTAAATTAAAGACTTTAGAGTGTTAATGCAAACCAACTTACTAAACTGTTAATAACAGTTTATTTAGTTAGTTTCATAGAGTCCTTTAGACTGAGCAGTTTACTTTATAAACTTTACTCAATAGTCTAAACCTTCTAAAGTCTTTAAATTAAAGACTTTAGAGTGTTAATGCAAACCAACTTACTAAACTGTTAATAACAGTTTATTTAGTTAGTCCCATAGAGTCCTTTAGACTGAGCAGTTTACTTTATAAACTTTACTCAATAGTCTAAACCTTCTAAAGTCTTTAAATTAAAGACTTTAGAGTGTTAATGCAAACCAACTTACCAAACTGTTAATAACAGTTTATTTAGTTTGTCCCATAGAGTCCTTTAGACTGAGCAGTTTACTTTATAAACTTTACTCAATAGTCTAAACCTTCTAAAGTCTTTAAATTAAAGACTTTAGACATTTAATGCAAACCAACTTACTAAACTGTTAATACAGTTTATTTAGTTAGTCCCATAGAGTCCTTTAGACTGAGCAGTTTACTTTATAAAATTTACTCAATAGTCTAAACCTTCTAAAGTCTTTAAATTAAAGACTTTAGAGTGTTAATGCAAACCAACTTACTAAACTGTTAATAGCAGTTTATTTAGTTAGTTTCATAGAGTCCTTTAGACTGAGCTGTTTACTTTATAAACTTCACTCAACACTCTAAACCTTCTAAAGTCTTTAAATTAAAGACTTTATAGTTTTAATGCAAACCAACTTACTAAACTGTTAATAGTAGTTTATTTAGTTAGTTTCATAGAGTCCTTTAGACTGAGCAGTTTACTTTATAAACTTTACTCAATAGTCTAAACCTTATAAAGTCTTTAAATTAAAGACTTTAGAGTGTTAATGCAAACCAACTTACTAAACTGTTAATAACAGTTTATTTAGTTAGTCCCATAGAGTCCTTTAGACTGAGCAGTTTACTTTATAAACTTTACTCAATAGTCTAAACCTTATAAAGTCTTTAAATTAAAGACTTTAGAGTGTTAATGCAAACCAACTTACTAAACTGTTAATAACAGTTTATTTAGTTAGTCCCATAGAGTCCTTTAGACTGAGCAGTTTACATTATAAACTTTACTCAATAGTCTAAACCTTCTAAAGTCTTTAAATTAAAGACTTTAGAGTGTTAATGCAAACCAACTTACTAAACTGTTAATAACAGTTTATTTAGTTAGTCCCATAGAGTCCTTTAGAATGAGCAGTTTACTTTATAAAATTTACTCAATAGTCTAAACCTTCTAAAGTCTTTAAATTAAAGACTTTAGAGTGTTAATGTAAAACCAACTTACTAAACTGTTAATAGCAGTTTATTTAGTTAGTTTCATAGACTCCTTTAGACTGAGCTGTGTACTTTATAAACTTCACTCAACACTCTAAACCTTCTAAAGTCTTTAAATTAAAGACTTTATACCTTTAATGCAAACCAACTTACTAAACTGTTAATAGTAGTTTATTTCGTTAGTTTCATAGAGTCCTTTAGACTGAGCAGTTTACTTTATAAACTTTACTCAATAGTCTAAACCTTATAAAGTCTTTAAATTAAAGACTTTAGAGTGTTAATGCAAACCAACTTACCAAACTGTTAATAACAGTTTATTTAGTTAGTCCCATAGAGTCCTTTAGACTGAGCAGTTTACTTTATAAACTTTACTCAATAGTCTAAACCTTCTAAAGTCTTTAAATTAAAGACTTTAGAGTGTTAATGCAAACCAACTTACTAAACTGTTAATAACAGTTTATTTAGTTAGTCCCATAGAGTCCTTTAGACTGAGCAGTTTACTTTATAAACTTTACTCAATAGTCTAAACCTTCTAAAGTCTTTAAATTAAAGACTTTAGAGTGTTAATGCAAACCAACTTACTAAACTGTTAATAACAGTTTATTTAGTTAGTCCCATAGAGTCCTTTAGACTGAGCAGTTTACTTTATAAACTTTACTCAATAGTCTAAACCTTCTAAAGTCTTTAAATTAAAGACTTTAGAGTGTTAATGCAAACCAACTTACTAAACTGTTAATAACAGTTTATTTAGTTAGTCCCATAGAGTCCTTTAGACTGAGCAGTTTACTTTATAAACTTTACTCAATAGTCTAAACCTTCTAAAGTCTTTAAATTAAAGACTTTAGAGTGTTAATGCAAACCAACTTACTAAACTGTTAATAACAGTTTATTTAGTTAGTCCCATAGAGTCCTTTAGAATGAGCAGTTTACTTTATAAAATTTACTCAATAGTCTAAACCTTCTAAAGTCTTTAAATTAAAGACTTTAGAGTGTTAATGCAAACCAACTTACTAAACTGTTAATAGCAGTTTATTTTTTTTAGTTTAGATGAGCAGTTTACATACAGTCCAATAGGCTGAGCTTGTTTACTTCATTAAAACTTCACTCAATAGTCTAAACCTTAATAAAGTTTATTTAGTTAGTCCCATAATTAGACTGAAGTTTACTTTATACTTCATAGTCTAAACCTTCTAAACTCTTTAAATTAAAGACTTTAGAGTGTTAATGCAAACCAACTTACTAAACTGTTAATAACAGTTTATTTAGTTAGTCCCATAGAGTCCTTTAGACTGAGCAGTTTACTTTATAAAATTTACTCAATGGTCTAAACCTTCTAAACTCTTTAAATTAAAGACTTTAGAGTGTTAATGCAAACCAACTTACTAAACTGTTAATAGCAGTTTATTTAGTTAGTCCCATAGAGTCCTTTAGACTGAGCAGTTTACTTTATAAAATTTACTCAATAGTCTAAACCTTCTAAAGTCTTTAAATTAAAGACTTTTGAGTGTTAATGCAAACCAACTTACTAAACTGTTAATAACAGTTTATTTAGTTAGTCCCATAGAGTCCTTTAGACTGAGCTGTTTACTTTATAAACTTCACTCAATAGTCTAAACCTTCTAAAGTCTTTAAATTAAAGACTTTAGAGTGTTAATGCAAACCAACTTACTAAACTGTTAATAGCAGTTTATTTAGTTAGTCCCATAGAGTCCTTTAGACTGAGCAGTTTACTTTATAAAATTTACTCAATAGTCTAAACCTTCTAAAGTCTTTAAATTAAAGACTTTAGAGTGTTAATGCAAACCAACTTACTAAACTGTTAATAGCAGTTTATTTAGTTAGTTTCATAGAGTCCTTTAGACTGAGCGGTCTACTTTATAAACTTCACTCAATAGTCTAAACCTTCTAAAGTCTTTAAATTAAAGACTTTATACATTTAATGCAAACCAAATTACTAAACTGTTAATAGTAGTTTATTTCGTTAGTCCCATAGAGTCCTTTAGACTGAGCAGTTTACTTTATAAACTTTACTCAATAGTCTAAACCTTCTAAAGTCTTTAAATTAAAGACTTTAGAGTGTTAATGCAAACCAACTTACTAAACTGTTAATAACAGTTTATTTAGTTAGTCCCATAGAGTCCTTTAGACTGAGCAGTTTACTTTATAAACTTTACTCAATAGTCTAAACCTTCTAAAGTCTTTAAATTAAAGACTTTAGAGTGTTAATGCAAACCAACTTACTAAACTGTTAATAACAGTTTATTTAGTTAGTCCCATAGAGTCCTTTAGAATGAGCAGTTTACTTTATAAAATTTACTCAATAGTCTAAACCTTCTAAAGTCTTTAAATTAAAGACTTTAGAGTGTTAATGCAAACCAACTTACTAAACTGTTAATAGCAGTTTATTTAGTTAGTCCCATAGAGTCCTTTAGACTGAGCAGTTTACTTTATAAACTTTACTCAATAGTCTAAACCTTCTAAAGTCTTTAAATTAAAGACTTTATAGCTTTAATGCAAACCAACTTACTAAACTGTTAATAGGAGTTTATTTAGTTAGTCCCATAGAGTCCTTTAGACTGAGCAGTTTACTTTATAAAATTTACTCAATAGTCTAAACCTTCTAAAGTCTTTAAATTAAAGACTTTAGAGTTTAATGCAAACCAACTTACTAAACTGTTAATAGCAGTTTATTTAGTTAGTCCCATAGAGTCCTTTAGACTGAGCAGTTTACTTTATAAAATTTACTCAATAGTCTAAACCTTCTAAACTCTTTAAATTAAAGACTTTAGAGTGTTAATGTAAAACCAACTTACTAAACTGTTAATAACATTTTATTTAGTTAGTCCCATAGAGTCCTTTAGACTGAGCAGTTTACTTTATAAACTTTACTCAATAGTCTAAACCTTCTAAAGTCTTTAAATTAAAGACTTTAGAGTGTTAATGCAAACCAACTTACTAAACTGTTAATAGCAGTTTATTTCGTTAGTCCCATAGAGTCCTTTAGACTGAGCAGTTTACTTTATAAACTTCACTCAATAGTCTAAACCTTCTAAAGTCTTTAAATTAAAGACTTTAGAGTGTTAATGCAAACCAACTTACTAAACTGTTAATAACAGTTTATTTAGTTAGTCCCATAGAGTCCTTTAGACTGAGCAGTTTACTTTATAAACTTTACTCAATAGTCTAAACCTTCTAAAGTCTTTAAATTAAAGACTTTAGAGTGTTAATGCAAACCAACTTACTAAACTGTTAATAACAGTTTATTTAGTTAGTCCCATAGAGTCCTTTAGACTGAGCAGTTTACTTTATAAAATTTACTCAATAGTCTAAACCTTCTAAAGTCTTTAAATTAAAGACTTTAGAGTGTTAATGCAAACCAACTTACTAAACTGTTAATAGCAGTTTATTTAGTTAGTCCCATAGAGTCCTTTAGACTGAGCAGTTTACTTTATAAAATTTACTCAATAGTCTAAACCTTCTAAAGTCTTTAAATTAAAGACTTTAGAGATTTAATGCAAACCAACTTACTAAACTGTTAATAGCAGTTTATTTAGTTAGTCCCATAGAGTCCTTTAGACTGAGCAGTTTACTTTATAAAATCTACTCAATAGTCTAAACCTTCTAAAGTCTTTAAATTAAAGACTTTAGAGTGTTAATGCAAACCAACTTACTAAACTGTTAATAGCAGTTTATTTATTTAGTTTCATAGAGTCCTTTAGACTGAGCTGTTTACTTTATAAAATTCACTCAATAGTCTAAACCTTCTAAAGTCTTTAAATTAAAGACTTTATACCTTTAATGCAAACCAACTTACTAAACTGTTAATAGTAGTTTATTTTGTTAGTCCCATAGAGTCCTTTAGACTGAGGAGTTTACTTTATAAACTTTACTCAATAGTCTAAACCTTCTAAAGTCTTTAAATTAAAGACTTTAGAGTGTTAATGCAAACCAACTTAACTAAACTGTTAATAACAGTTTATTTAGTTAGTCCCGTAGAGTCCTTTAGACTGAGCAGTTTACTTTATAAACTTTACTCAATAGTCTAAACCTTCTAAAGTCTTTAAATTAAAGACTTTAGAGTTTTAATGCAAAACAACTTACAAACTGTTAATAACAATTTATTTAGTTAGTCCCATAGAGTCCTTTAGAATGAGCAGTTTACTTTATAAACTTTACTCAATAGTCTAAACCTTCTAAAGTCTTTAAATTAAAGACTTTAGAGTGTTAATGCAAACCAACTTACTAAACTGTTAATAACAGTTTATTTAGTTAGTCCCATAGAGTCCTTTAGACTGAGCAGTTTACTTTATAAACTTTACTCAATAGTCTAAACCTTCTAAAGTCTTTAAATTAAAGACTTTAGAGTGTTAATGCAAACCAACTTACTAAACTGTTAATAGCAGTTTATTTAGTTAGTCCCATAGAGTCCTTTAGACTGAGCAGTTTACTTTATAAAATTTACTCAATTGTCTAAACCTTCTAAAGTCTTTAAATTAAAGAATTTAGAGTTTTAATGCAAAAACTTACTAAACTGCAAACCAACTTACTAAACTGTTAATAGCAGTTTATTTATTTAGTTTCATAGAGTCCTTTAGACTGAGCTGTTTACTTTATAAACTTTACTCAATAGTCTAAACCTTCTAAAGTCTTTAAATTAAAGACTTTAGAGTGTTAATGCAAACCAACTTACTAAACTGTTAATAGCAGTTTATTTAGTTAGTCCCATAGAGTCCTTTAGACTGAGCAGTTTACTTTATAAACTTTACTCAATAGTCTAAACCTTCTAAAGTCTTTAAATTAAAGACTTTAGAGTGTTAATGCAAACCAACTTACTAAACTGTTAATAGCAGTTTATTTAGTTAGTCCCATAGAGTCATTTAGACTGAGCAGTTTACTTTATAAACTTCACTCAATAGTCTAAACCTTCTAAAGTCTTTAAATTAAAGACTTTAGAGTGTTAATGCAAACCAACTTACTAAACTGTTAATAGCAGTTTATTTAGTTAGTCCCATAGAGTCCTTTAGACTGAGCAGTTTACTTTATAAAATTTACTCAATAGTCTAAACCTTCTAAAGTCTTTAAATTAAAGACTTTAGAGTGTTAATGCAAACCAACTTACTAAACTGTTAATAGCAGTTTATTTAGTTAGTTTCATAGAGTCCTTTAGACTGAGCAGTTTACTTTATAAACTTCACTCAATAGTCTAAACCTTCTAAAGTCTTTAAATTAAAGACTTTAACCTTTAATGCAAACCAACTTACTAAACTGTTAATAGTAGTTTATTTCGTTAGTCCCATAGAGTCCTTTAGACTGAGCAGTTTACTTATAAAACTTTACTCAATAGTCTAAACCTTCTAAAGTCTTTAAATTAAAGACTTTAGAGTGTTAATGCAAACAAACTTACTAAACTGTTAATAAAAGTTTATTTAGTTAGTCCCATAGAGTCCTTTAGACTGAGCAGTTTACTTTATAAACTTTACTCAATAGTCTAAACCTTCTAAAGTCTTTAAATTAAAGACTTTAGAGTGTTAATGCAAACCAACTTACTAAACTGTTAATAGCAGTTTATTTAGTTAGTCCCATAGAGTCCTTTAGACTGAGCAGTTTACTTTATAAACTTTACTCAATAGTCTAAACCTTCTAAAGTCTTTAAATTAAAGACTTTAGAGTGTTAATGCAAACCAACTTACTAAACTGTTAATAACAGTTTATTTAGTTAGTCCCATAGAGTCCTTTAGACTGAGCAGTTTACTTTATAAACTTCACTCAATAGTCTAAACCTTCTAAAGTCTTTAAATTAAAGACTTTAGAGTGTTAATGCAAACCAACTTACTAAACTGTTAATAACAGTTTATTTAGTTAGTCCCATAGAGTCCTTTAGACTGAGCAGTTTACTTTATAAAATTTACTCAATAGTCTAAACCTTCTAAAGTCTTTAAATTAAAGACTTTAGAGTGTTAATGCAAACCAACTTACTAAACTGTTAATAGCAGTTTATTTAGTTAGTTTCATAGAGTCCTTTAGACTGAGCTGTTTACTTTATAAACTTCACTCAATAGTCTAAACCTTCTAAAGTCTTTAAATTAAAGACTTTAGAGTGTTAATGCAAACCAACTTACTAAACTGTTAATAACAGTTTATTTAGTTAGTCCCATAGAGTCCTTTAGACTGAGCAGTTTACTTTATAAACTTTACTCAATAGTCTAAACCTTCTAAAGTCTTTAAATTAAAGACTTTAGAGTGTTAATGCAAACCAACTTACTAAACTGTTAATAGCAGTTTATTTAGTTAGTCCCATAGAGTCCTTTAGAATGAGCAGTTTACTTTATAAAATTTACTCAATAGTCTAAACCTTCTAAAGTCTTTAAATTAAAGACTTTTTAGTGTTAATGCAAACCAACTTACTAAACTGTTAATAACAGTTTATTTAGTTAGTCCCATAGAGTCCTTTAGACTGAGCAGTTTACTTTATAAAATTTACTCAATAGTCTAAACCTTCTAAAGTCTTTAAATTAAAGACTTTAGAGTGTTAATGCAAACCAACTTACTAAACTGTTAATAGCAGTTTATTTAGTTAGTCCCATAGAGTCCTTTAGACTGAGCAGTTTACTTTATAATCTTTACTCAATAGTCTAAACCTTCTAAAGTCTTTAAATTAAAGACTTTAGAGTGTTAATGCAAACCAACTTACTAAACTGTTAATAACAGTTTATTTAGTTAGTCCCATAGAGTCCTTTAGAATGAGCAGTTTACTTTATAAAATTTACTCAATAGTCTAAACTTCTAAAGTCTTTAAATTAAAGACTTTAGAGTGTTAATGCAAACCAACTTACTAAACTGTTAATAGCAGTTTATTTAGTTAGTCCCATAGAGTCTTTTAGAATGAGCAGTTTACTTTATAAAATTTACTCAATAGTCTAAACCTTCTAAAGTCTTTAAATTAAAGACTTTAGAGTGTTAATGCAAAAACCAACTTACTAAACTGTTAATAGCAGTTTATTTAGTTAGTTTCATAGAGTCCTTTAGACTGAGCTGTCTACTTTATAAACTTCACTCAATAGTCTAAACCTTCTAAAGTCTTTAAATTAAAGACTTTATACTTTAATGCAAACCAAATAACTAAACTGTTAATAGTAGTTTATTTCGTTAGTCCCATAGAGTCTTTTAGACTGAGCAGTTTACTTTATAAACTTTACTCAATAGTCTAAACCTTCTTAAGTCTTTAAATTAAAGACTTTAGAGTGTTAATGCAAACCAACTCACTAAACTGTTAATAACAGTTTATTTAGTTAGTCCCATAGAGTCCTTTAGGCTGAGCAGTTTACTTTATAAACTTTACTCAATACTCTAAACCTTCTAAAGTCTTTAAATTAAAGACTTTAGAGTGTTTATGCAAACCAACTTAAAAACTGTTAATAACAGTTTATTTAGTTAGTCCCATAGAGTCCTTTAGAATGAGCAGTTTACTTTATAAAATTTACTGAATAGTCTAAACCTTCTAAAGTCTTTATACTAAAGACTTTAGAGTGTTAATGCAAACCAACTTACTAAACTGTTAATAGCAGTTTATTTAGTTTGTCCCATAGTGTCCTTTAGACTGAACAGTTTACTTTATAAAATTTAATCAATAGTTTAAACCTTCTAAAGTCTTTAAATTAAAGACTTTATAGTTTAATGCAAACCACCTTACTAAACTGTAAATAGTAGTTTATTTAGTTAGTCCCAAAGAGTTCTTTAGACTGAGCAGTTTACTTTATAAAATTTACTCAATAGTCTAAACCTTCTAAAATCTTTAAATTAAAGACTTTAGAGTTTTAATGCAAACCAACTTAATAAACTGTTAATAGCAGTTTATTTAAATAGTCCCGTAGAGTCCTTTAGACTGAGCAGTTTACTTTATAAAATTTTCTCAATAGTCTAAACCTTCTAAAGTCTTTAAATTAAAGACTTTATAGTGTTAATGAAAACCAACTTACCAAACTGTTAATAACATTTTATTTAGATAGTCCCATAGAGTCCTTTAGAATGAGCAGTTTACATTACAAAAAATACTAATAGTGTAAACCTTCTAAACTCTTTAAACTAAAGACTTTAGAGTGTTAATGCAAACCAACTTACTAAACTGTTAATAGCAGTTTATTTCGATAATCCCATAGAGTCCTTTAGACTGAGCAGTTTACTTTATTAACTTCACTCAATAGTCTAAACCTTCTAAAGTCTTTAAATTAAAGACTTTAGAGTGTTAATGCAAACAAACTTACTAAACTCTTAATAGAGTTTATTTAGTTAGTCCCGTAGAGTCCTTTAGACTGAGCAGTTTACTTTATAAACTTTACTCAATAGTCTAAACCTTCTAAAGTCTTTAAATTAAAGACTTTAGAGTGTTAATGCAAACCAATCTACTAAACTGTTAATAGCAGTTTATTTCGATAGTCCCATTGAGTCCTTTAGATTGAGTAGTTTACTTTATTAACTTTACTCAATAGTCTAAACATTCTAAAGTCTTTAAATGAAAGACTTTAGAGTGACTAATGATGAAACCAACTTAGTAAACTGTTAATAACACTTTCTTTACATATTCTCATAGAGTCCTTTAGACTGTTTTGTTTACTTTATAAAACTTCAATTAAAGACTTTAACCTTCTAAAGTTTTTAAATTAAAGACTTTAGAGTGTTAATGCAAACCAACTTACTAAACTGTTAATAACAATTTAGTTAGTTAGTCTAAAAAGGAAAGTCTTTCTAGACTGAGCAGTTTACTTTATAAGTTTACTCAATTGTCTAAACCTTATAAAGTCTTTAAATTAAAGACTTTAGAGTGTTAATGCATACCAACTTAATTAAACTGTTAATAAGACTTTTATTTAGTTAGTAACCCATAGAGACCTTTAGACTGAGGAGTTTACTTTATAAAATTTACTTTGGTTTCTAAACCTTTTAAAGTCTTTAAATTAAAGACTTTAGAGTGTTAATGCAAACCAACTTACTAAACTGTTAATAACAGTTTAATTTAGTTAGTCCCGCAGAGTCCTTTAGACTGAGCAGTTTACTTTATAAACTTTACTCAATAGTCTAAACCTTCTAAAGTCTTTAAATTAAAGACTTTAGAGTGTTAAGCAAACAACTTACCAAATGTTAATAACAGTTTATTTTCTTTAGTCCCATAGAGTCCTTTAGAATGAGGAGTTTACTTTATAAAAAATACTGAATAGTCTATTAAACTTCTAAAGTCTTTAAAATTAAAGACTTTAGAGTGTTAATGCAAACCAACTTACTAAGTTTAAATAGCAGTTATTTAGTTAGTCTCATGAGTCCTTTAGGACTGAGCAGTTTACTTTAAAAAATCTATTACTACTAATAGACTGTTATTAACAGTTTAGTAAGTTGGTTTGCATTACCACTCTAAAGTCTTTAAATTAAAGACCTTAGAAGGTTTAGACTATTGAGTGAAGTTATTAAGTAAACAGCTCAGTCTAAAGGACTCTATGGTACTAACTATAAAAACTGTTATTAACAGTTTAGTAAGTTGGTTTCGCCTTAATACTCAAAAGTCTTTAAATTAAAGACTTTCGAAGGTTTAGACTACTGATTGAAGTTAACAAAGTAAACAGCTTAGTCTAATGGACTCTATGGGACTAACTAAATGAACTTTTATTAACAGTTTAGTAAGTTGGTTTGCATTAACAATCTAAAGTCTTTAAATTAAAGACTTTAGAAGGTTTAGACTATTGAGTGATGTTAACTAAGTAAACAGCTCAGTCTAAAGGACTCTATGGGACTAAATAAATAAACTGTTATTAACAGTTTAGTAAGTTGGTTTGAATTAACACTCTAAAGTCCTTAAATTGAAGACTTTAGAAGGTTTAGACTATTGATTGAAGTTAATAAAGTAAACAGCTCAGTCTAAAGGATTCTATGGGACTAACTAAATAAACTGTTATTAACAGTTTAGTAAGTTGGTTGCATTAACACTCTAAAGTCGTTAAATTAAAGACTTTAGAAGGTTAAGACTATTGGGTGAAATTAATAAAGTAAACAGCTCAGTCTAAAGGACTCTATCTAACTATTAAAGTTTATTAACAGTTTAGTTGGTTTTGGTTTTAACACTCTAAAGTCTTTAAATTAAAGACTTTAGAAGGTTTAGACTATTGATTGAAGTTATAAAGTAAACAGCTCAGAGTAATGGACTCTATGGGACTATCTAAATAAACTGTTATTAACAGTTTTAGCAAGTTGGTTGCATTAACAATCTAAAGTCTTAAATTAAAGAGTTTAGAAGGTTTAGACTATTGAGTGAAGTTAATAAAGTAAACAGCTCAGTCTACAGGACTCTATGGACTAACTAAATAAACTTTTTTTACAGTTTCGTAAGTTGGTTTGCATTAACACACTAAAGTCTTTAAATGAAAGACTTTAGAAGGTTAAGACTATTGAATGAAGTTATTAAAGTAAACAGCTCAGTCTAAAGGACTCTATGGGACTAACTAATAAACTGTTATTAACAGTTTAGTAAGTTGGTTTGCATAACACTCTAAAGTCTTTAAATTAAAGACTTTAGAAGGTTTAGACTATTGATTGAAGTTATTAAAGTAAACAGCTCAGTCTAATGGACTCTATGGGACTAACAAATAAACTGTTATTAACAGTTTAGTAAGTTGGTTGCGTTAACACTCTAAAGTCTTTAAATTAAAGACTTTAGAAGGTTTAGACTATTGAGTGAAGTTAATTAAGTAAAAAGCTCAGTCTAAGGACTCTATGGGACTAAGTAAATAAACTGTTATTAACAGTTTTAGTCAGTTGGTTTGCATTAACACTCTAAAAGTCTTTAAATTAAAGACTTTAGAAGGTTTAGACTATTGATTGAAGTTAACAAAGTAAACAGCTCACTCTAATGGACTCTATGGGACTAACTAAATAAACTGTTATTAACAGTTTAGTAAGTTGGTTTTGCCTTAACACTCTAAAGTCTCTTAAATTCAGACTTTAGAAGGTTTAGACTATTAATGAAGTTAAGAAAGTAAACAGCTTAGTCTAATGGACTCTATGGGACTAGCTAAATAAACTGTTATTAACCGTTTAGTAAGTTGGTTTGCATTAACACTCTAAAGTCTTTTAAATTAAAAGACTTTAGAAGGTTTAGACTATTGATTAAGTCAATAAAGTAAACAGCTCAGTCTAAAAACGGACTCTATGGGACTAAATAAACCAACTGTTATTAACCGTTTAGTAAGTTGGTTTGCATTAATACACTAAAATCTTTCAAATTGAAGACTTTAGAGGTTTAGACAATTGATTTGAAGTAATAACTAAAACAGCTCAGTGTAAGGATTCTATGGGACTAACTAAATAAACTGTTATTAACATTTAGTAGGTTGGTTTGCATTAACACTCTAAAGTCTTTAATTTAAAGACTTTAGAAGGTTTAGACTATTGAGTGAAGTTAATAAAGTAAACACTCAGTATAAAGGACTCTATGGGACTAACTAAAACACTGTTATTAACAGTTAGTAAGTTGGTTTTGCTTTAACACTCTAAGTCTTTAAATTAAAGACTTTAGAAGGTTTAGAGTATTGATTGAAATTAAAAGTAAACAGCTCAGTCTAATGACTCTTGGACTTACTAGTTGAACTGTTATTAACAGTTTAGTAAGTTTGTTTGCATTAACACTCTAAAGTCTTTAAATTAAAGACTTTAGAAGGTTTAGACTATTGATTGAAGTTAACAAAGTAAACAGCTCAGAGTAATGGACTCTATGAGACTATCTAAATGAACTGTTATTTAACAGTTTAGCAAGTTGGTTTGCATTAACATCTAAAAGTCTTTAAATTAAAGAGTTTTAGAAGGTTTTAGACTATTGAGTGAAGTTAATAAAGTAAACAGCTCAGTCTAAAGGACTCTATGGGACTAACTAAATAAACTTATTAACAGTTTAGTAAGTTGGTTTGCATTAACACACTAAAGTCTTAAATGAAAGACTTTATAAGGTTAAAGACTATTGAGTGAAGTTATTAAAGTAAACGGCTCAGTCTAAAGGACTCTATGGGACTAACTATATAAACTGTTATTAACAGTTTAGTAAGTTTGTTTGCCATAACACTTAAGTCTTTAATTAAAGACTTTAGAAGGTTTAGGGATTGATT
>NW_024534567.1:0-20028 GCF_016097555.1 Gigantopelta aegis
ACACCTGTTTTGGATTAAAAGTAATGACATCATCTAATATAAAAAAAGAGATATGGTATAAAAGCATCCGAGTTTATGTTAATTGTTATATATAGTTTGTGTATATATTTTTAATTCTTATTTAAAATATTATTACTTCATTCAACAAAGATGACTCAACTACAACCTAACAATAGAGAGGGGGCTATTAACTTACTGTTAGAAGTTGTTGTTTACAGACAGTCATCAGAGCTTCAGCTGACGCTTTCCCTTCATATTTTGTTATCGTTGCCAAAAACAAGGAAACATAGAGCCAGCAAATAACAGAGTTAAGTCTTCAAATTTTTAACAAGTCTTTAAATTGATGTATGCGCAATACCTGATATAATAAGATAAGGAAGAATTGATAGTAGTAGGCATATATACTATACTTTATAACTAGCACAAGCTACAAAGGTTTTCCCATCCTATTTCTACAGCTGTATAGTCATAATACCTGTTGACCTAATAAATACCTGTTTCACAACTCTAATAAATAGTTTTCTCTGTAAGTTAGATCTCTCTGCTGTGATAAGTGTTTTTTTTGTTACCAGTACCACTATCACTAGTCCACAGAGGACTATCATCATATAATGACTAGCCTAGACAACAGTGAAGACATTTATAATCACATGAACAAATTACAGTTTAAAAATAATCTAAGGTTGTTTTTGGTGATGTCGGAAGTAAGGTGACTACATTTGCTATTATTAAAGATGACAGCCTGTAACAATGCTAGGAGTGTTCTTGCAAATGCTAAAGTTTGTTAGCACCTACTTGAAAACAGATTGAATTACTTATTATTGTACTATTAATGAAGAACTTTCATGACGTGAAATTTTAAAAATGTTCTTTTTAGACAAAAAGTAGTTTTCTATATTGCGCGTTTATCTTTCAACTATATATTATTTTTTTTTTTTTAGCATGACTGACTGGAAAGAACCAGCCCTAGTACAGAAATGTGGCCAAGTTGTACTACTTTTGGGCGTACAGGGAATGTTGACTATAGCTAGCATGACTGACTGAGAAGAACAAGTCCTAAATACAGACAATGGGGCCATCTTGTACTACTTTTGAGTACAGGGAGTAGTAAACAAACACATGATGAACAGCTTGAACAGTTACACAAAAATTTCATTAAAGAAATAGTTTTTCCCAGACTAAACTGTTCAGAACCATGGGTTAGCTTACCATCTCTCTCCTAGTTAGCTTCCTTTATTTTATAATTCAACAAAGTACACAGCCAGCCAAATGGTAGGTGTGGTCACCATGAGATGCATATACCTGCAATATAGACAAACTTTCAACTTTCTTAGTAAAAGATTTCAACATAGCAGCAGCTGATGGTTTAGTATACTCCCAAATCCACTTAGCTAGCTTAGTGGGTGAGGTATAAATATAAGTTAATAAGTCACAGAAAGCCCCGGTGCGCAGTAAGTCACTAGAATGATGTAGAGACGAAGAACTAATAGATATAGAACTGCCAGATTAGATCGCATCATCCCATTTACGAGAGTATCAGGACCTATCGTGGCTAAGTGTATACAATAGCTGGATAGAAAAAAGAAATCAGTAAGTAAAAAGTATTAAGTAAGCTTATCACAATTGAATTTGATTGTCGTGCTATGCTGGATGAGCAATAAGCCATTTATCTAATAATACCGGAATATATTGATATTAATTATATAAGCCTGCACTCATGTACATTTTGTATATAATTGTATATATCATCTGATAATCCATGGTGTGTTCAGCAGCCCTACCAAACTATTCCTAATTAGAGGACTAACACTCAATGTTTATTAATTAAAGGCAATGGTGACACCCATTGCCATCATAAACAACAAAAGATAACTTTGATATAGGGCGAAACTGACATTTATATTAAAAGATGCAATACTTTTTTTGGCTGAAATAATTAGAACACATTGAAAATGAACTCAATTTAATTTCATTACAAAACGAGATGTTCATGCATTCTTTGGATTATCTCAAAACAATTTGTGCCCCACACAAGGCGCATTATCACAGTATATGTTATTCAGAGGATCAATCTTCAGGAAAAAACAAAATCATAAACAACTGCTTTGATATTTTTTTTGAGAGTACTGACATACTAGAATACACTCGCTTTTGGTCTACTCGCTTGATATAGTGAGTCCAAAGTTAGTTTAACCACATAAAATAACTTTGGGATGATCAATTATATTAGTACATTCTTGATATGTTATCATTACACACAGCTAGTCCCAGTAAACAATAATAGCTAATTTGCTGTCTTAAATAATGGAGAGTAGCATGGGAATAGATATTATGACAAATTAAGGTTAACACGTTTTTATGCAAATTATGGGTTGATGAATCATTTGTGACAAATAGACTATGTACAGTAATTAGGCCTTAATATGACACTTCATAGCCTAAAACTCTCCTCTAATGTTTATGTGTTTAATAGTAAACAATACTGACTTTATAATAAGCTGTATAGCACTTTCGATTTACAGCGTTGTGGAATTTTCACCATCTATCTCAAAATATTCAAGCACTGCTGCTGACTAGATTTGAACGAGTTGAGGTTACATGACGTATGAATATGAGGCAACATTCTCTGCCAAAATCAACACTTCTCATACCAAACTTTTCCACTAACTTGCTTTCTTCTCTTTTAATACAGAATTTGTTAAAGAGAGGACAATCAGTTGAAACAATTTAGCTTCTTATTATCTGTGGTCTACTGCCTGAGAGCGTTGAAGATATTCACCACGATATTTTCTAGGCGTAGAGTTTTGAAGAGCTAGGTCTTGTTCAAAAGGACGAGAATCATGAATAGATTTGAGCGTCAGCAACCACGACTGCCCCGTCGTAATTAGACATCACCGACATTTTTATACTAAAGTGAAGTTGAAAATATAGTATCCATTACTGTTAGAAACAGAATGAAAAGTTGTGTAGTCTTAGCTATTTGAACGCAAACAAACGTTAGGGAGATTAGAAACTCACCTAGGGAATAACAGGTAAGGCCCTTTCAAACAAACACTCTTTGTGCAGACCACCTCCTTTTGATAGACATTTTATAGCACACGTGCAGGAGCTAGTGATCCACGTCATGTCTATGACTAGTATCAATAAATAAGGAGTATTATGAGATAATACGTATTTGAGCAGAACAAATAAAATGACAAGAAAAAGCAGTATGTACTGGTAGTGTTTCGTTTATAATATATGTACATTTCTCCTGGCCAGAAGAAATGTGAAACTTAATATTATTATAATGTATGGAGAATGCCAGATTATATAATTGACGTAGGCTAGGCCATCTTTATCTTTATCTACATACTTAATGGCCTTCTACTGCATCAAGAAACCATACCCCAAATTCTGCTTATATGGAAAATCCATCTTCATAACACTGTAATAATTTTTTCTTATGTTAAAAAAAATGCAATATTATCATCTTGACTTCGATTCAAGCCACCTAGCACATGATCTTACTTCTAAAGCAATTTGCCTATCTTGTCCACTCATACTCAATATCTGTTAAAAGATTCACAAGATCTACAAGCTTTGGTTTCTTCTTTAGGATGCAAGTGAGATCAACTGTATTAAAAGTACAAGAGTTAAAAATTATTTTAGTTGGATATGTTAGACAAATTACCAATACTAAAACAAAACATTACCCCAAACAGAATTGTCCTGTAAGTGATAGTAATACATGGGGTGATCAAATGGAGCTCTATGATCTACAGGGAAGTATGAAGTGTGAAAGCTATCTTAATATTAATGATTATTTGCATGTAATGGAAAAAGAATAGGGCAAAACTTTCAGTGTGCTTTGAGATAATTGACAGATAGGAAGTGAAAAGTTAATATGATAATTCTGTATTTGTAGGATATTTCATGAAGCATATGCATAACACAATACTTGTATACCATACTACTATATGGTAAACCTATTGTATGAGATATACAGTAACAAACCAGGTTATAATAAGATTTGTTGTTGATTTGGTGGTATCATTGTATGTGATCATTACTTTCATAGTAACACAGCCCTAATTCAAGATAATATTAGGACAAGTGCTAAAAGCCAAGGAGTATTACAACTTTCAAAGCTCATAATATTGTTTCCATACAGTATATTAACTTAATATTTAATTATATGGATGTAAGCCACAGGAGCTTTGTAAACCCAGTCATTATTATTACTCAGGGCATTTAGCTAGGTGTCATTACTGTCATAAGCATTTATATCACTGAAACAATAGCTATAGTTTTGTGTTAAAATAAAGCTTATTTAAAGTCGAAAAAAAGGATATATCTTTGCTTATAGTCTGTTTGAATTAGCTTACTGATCTTTATGTTTTTGAAAACAAAGGATCTGATATGAATGTTTTTCCAATTTTTTAGATACCAATTTCACATTCTTAGGAGTATATATGGACATTTAAACACGTCATCAACTGCTGTAATGCTCCAGTTTCAAAGTGAATTATGATAATTGTAAGGTAGTAATAACATGCTGTTGTTACAACAAATGCATTACATCTATGAACTGACCATAAAGTTGGATGTAATTAACAGGCTTATGAATCACTAATGACCTATTTTACTAAACCTAACATATTTTGTGACAATAAATAATGTTACAACTACTTGACATAACATCCAATCAATTCTACACATTACAGTTGTTGATGTACAATTATACAAGTTAGAATAACCTCCTTACATAAGTGTTACAAAACAAGAAATGGAGTAGCCCTTCCATATAAACTTGTACTATGTCATAGCTGTTATACATCATATTATACTTGATGTTTACAGTTGTCATATAACATCATAATAGTAAAACTCAAACACAATAACTTTCAATTAATATAATATATTTTTATTAACACTTACCTTACTAAGTGCATGGACACTTCATTGCACTATTTTATTAAATGTTTCCACTACATTATCATTAGAATGCAAAGTGCAATGGTGTGTATATATCCAAACTGAAAATAGATATACAAACTTAAGATTAGATGACTAACAGATATACTTGTATATAAGAGCACTATCATAACATGATGTTAATATCATGTTGTTGACTATTATTATCTATGTGATGACTGTTATAGTAAATATTCAACAAACACTATATCCCTTTGACTACCATTTTCCGAAGGCATGTGATTTTATTGCAACGTGAGCATTGTTTAAAATGCCATATCATATATATATATCTTTGCTCTGGTTTGTTTCTCGTGTTGCGCATTCAGACATCTATGGATCTTTCTAACTAGTCACATATGATGATTCAGGTCTGTATATTAACATGTATGTATACATTACATGGCAGTGTACACCCTTGACGAGTGAAGTGGAAAAGAAGGTAGTGTTTACCGTAATTATTATATAATTGTCTTCTATGAAGCTTAGTTGTGACCTCTAGACACGGACAGCAATACGGTACATCACATATATATATATACACACACATATGAAAATGGTACCTAACGCGCAATTATTGTTTCTTCACTACAGGCCAAAATGTGTTGAAATGGCTGGCTAATGGAAATCGAGATTTCGGTATGGTCGAGACTACAAACACTATACGTTCATGTTGCTCTTTTAAACTTAACAAATTCTATGTTTTTTCCAATGTTTATAGCAAAATTTTCTAACACGGAAAACTGTTTATAGTATACGGTTTTTAACCGCGAATGGAGTCATGCTTGACGCGATGCACTGCCCTGGTAACACAGGCCCTTACGCGCTAAGAGCTGCAGCTGTTTACTTTCACGTTAGAGTTCCATGGAGAAAACAAAACAGATCGCTCAAGTTTGAAACGATCTTACCACGAGCAGATCGTTTTGTTCCAGTGATCCCAATCTCTACTAGAATCCTTGTTAGAGGAATACTTCCTTAGCGAAGACATGTTTCCTTCGATGAAATGATAATCATTCCAGTATTTTTATTAAATTCTTATTATTTCTAGTTTTACTTTGACTTACTAATTATTTAATAATCAAATATAAGTATTTTAAGGTGACGAAGAAGTAGACCTCTCCGAATATCATCATCACATGGGGCTACCTACAATATTGGAAGTGGTATTATTTGAGGCTCCTGAAAGAGACTACAGAAGGTAAATGCTACATTAATGAAACATAGTCCCACCCTCTTTTGTAGGAGAAATCGAGCAGCAGCATCCACAGACACTAATGAAGTAAACAGCACCTAATGATGTACAAGGTAAAACAGACAATGTCTTGTACAATTCATACACTTGTTTAGTTATGGAACATGATAGCACTCCTTTGGAAAGGAGTAACAGTTTAATGTTATTACTCTACCACAAAGGGAAAATGCTGAAAGTAAGCTCAATGAAACAAAATCTTCAGACCATACCATAATTACGGTAGATGTTGTTTATGAATCTGCTGACATAGCAGTACAAGAAAGTTAGTCAATCTATTACCATAGTTGACCATCAATTTCATTGTGATATTTTCAGTTGAGGTTTATGCTGGATGACAGAGATATAGACAGAAATGAAAAAGAGAAAATAGATTACTTCTTTGAGACCCCATGTGGGTGTGGGTCATATAGGAATGGTCCTTGCAGCAGAGCCTTCTAGTAGACCACTACGAATCTATTAGGAGTCATGTCAAGCATTGATCATTCGACACTTGATTTTGTTATTTTTGGAACAAATAATGGCCAGCATATCAACATCTACAACAATTCAACATAGAGGGCATCAGGTAAAGGACAGAAAAAATAAGAACACATTTCATGCATCATTGTAAGGTGTTAATGTAGTGTAAGCACAGCTTTCAACAATTGACTAACAGAATATATCTTATAAGATTTCTAGGACAACTTTTCTATTCTTGCATAGCACATCAGTAGAAAGAGATTAAGATGCCATCAGGCTAAGTTTATCTCAACTACGGATTAAATACAAGAATTCATGTCAATGCTAATCGGCTACCACACAATGCATACACAACAGAGGGAACTGAAACATAGTCACATTCATTAAAAACTACACTGAAACTCATTGTATTTTACTACCAGGGAGAATCCCCTGGTATAAAAGGATTAGACATACAACTGCTTCCACTCACTCTCACCAGGACATGACTAAGAGAGGAGTATGGAATTATTAAATTCTGCAAATGGACCATCATCAAGACGTGTAGCTGGATACCTGAGCTTTATCAAAATATGGAAGAAGTTTTGCTCCTCACGTCGTCATCACAAAACCAAGATCAGATCTCTGCTGGGTATGCCAAAGAAATTCTGTTTGCCAATACTCAGGCTGCTCCAATTCATCTGAGTCTCACAAACTACAGGTAACATATGAACGATAATAACAAAGGTAATAATGATAATTTACACTAGATCATAGATTCAGCAAAGGCCACATTGAGTCAAGCAACAATTGAGAGAGAAATTTTCTACAAGCTGAATGTAAAAAAAGGAAAAAAAAAAAAAAAGCACAATACATTGCAACAAGGTTCACAATTGATGAACTAACTTTCTGTCTGCCTCCCTTTAGAACCTCTATTACTAACTGTAGTCAAGAGACAACTCTTCATCTAAGTTTTGATTTTATGCCAGCAAATGCATTATCTAAAAAAACCCTTTAACAACCTGACCAATTTATTTCCTTACACCAAGGAAATGTGGGCTACTTTAAGCATATGCTAGCAACTGAGGGAATACCCAGACAGGTAAATATTATAATACAATACTTACATTAGCAGGGCAGTCGCTTTTCTTAGTTAACTACTTTGATCGATGAATCTTGTGACAACTTGCCAGTAATAAAGGATCGAACATGTGTTGTTTATGCTTGTTACATTACTTTCTCACTAACTTTTGCGGCTCAGAGACGATGCACCAGTCTATGCTATGGCATGACAAATGTATAGCGAAAAAACAAGAAGGACACACAGTTATTTCAGGTTAAATGAATAATATTCAAATTAATCATCATTATTAATAATTTAATTTACTATAAAATAGTATCTGTGCTGGAGAGTGATGGTTGCCGGTCTGAGCTAGATCCATTATTCATGCTACTCATTTATCGGTAGTGGACATAGCCAAGTTTGCAGCCAGATGCAGGTTTTGGACTAATCAAACAAAAATACAAAAAAACAAATGTCAAATGCCTGCAAGACATTGTTCAAATGATTAAAACGAGTCAGCAGCACTTAACGAAACAAGACTTGTAGGAACACAGGATGGACATATGATAGTTCCAACGTATGATTGGGGTCCCACTCATCTTGGTGTACATTTCAAAAAGGTCCCCAAGCATCAAGCAGTATCACAGTTTTTGTATCATCAGTTTCTTTTACTTTGTTCGACTGAGAAGCAGCAGTAAGGGTCTTTTGTCAAAAGGTTCAGTGATTCTCAAAAGCCGCTGGAGTGTGATCTCAGAAAGAGTGATTTATCTTGGAGCCCATCATCAGACTCAATTACCGACCTGTAGTTTCATCCAAATGGATGTGGTCTGAGGAGAGGCGAGTGGTATACTTTTGCAAAAAAATCTCCGACCATTCTTTGAGATCAAAGGATCTCAATTGTCTCCACCACCTACTATATAAGACCACAAAATTGCTCTAATGAAACAACACGTCTCTCTCCCAAAACAGATGTTGACGCTCCTCTAGAATTACCAAGTCAAAAATTTACATCAGGTAAATTAACTAAATCATCAGTATGTTACTAAATCCAATTATAGTATTTTAGATTCCCCTCATCCAAGAAAGCGATTGAGAATCGCTGTGGTAATTGTGGTATTGCTGCTGGCCATATCGAAGATCCAGTCAAAAGAGCAACTATTTCATTGCTTCATCATTACTGGCATTTCAACTTATAATATTATATTCCTTTAAACGTTTCTTTTCAGAACCACCACTCCCCATTCTTTACAATGGTTTCTTTTCAGAACCACCACTCCCATTCTTACAATGGTTCTTTTCAGAACCAAAAACAATTTTAATGGTTCTTTTACGACCACCATTTACAAACAAAAGATTTCAATTGTTACAATTTAAAAGTTAAGCAGGAATGAGTCAAAATGAGTATTCGGTATAGTGTGTAAATGCCTAATCCAACTTTTAAAAGTAACATTTAGAATTATTGACATATCCCCAACAATACACAAACAATCTACCACAATGATAATAGTTATAATAGTTTGACTTCAAAAACTCAATAATAAGATTAACAAACAATAAGGCAGAAACGTTTTTATTGTATACACTATCCACGTTTTCATTTTCATGAGTTCAGTCACTTAGAACTAACATACATTATCTAGAAAGTCTAACCTTTAACTAATAAAATGTTGACACATCTCGAGACTCTTTTGACTCCAATATAAATTGATCATGAGAAGGTAGTGCAGTAACCTATTGGAAAGTGACAGAATTAGGTACTAATCTATCAAATACTTCACTTACTAATCAGACATAGTTTTGCCTTCTTCATAGTAAAGAAGTCAAATGAGAGCATCGCCATCATCTTCCTGTTGTTTAGCCACCATGAGGTGTTGTGGTTTATCATGTGACATTATTCAATACGGAGTAAGATTACGGAAACATTAAAAAATAGCTAAAAATGCATTTTTGTTAAGAAATAATTTACAAACGAAGCGTCTTCCTCCTCAAAGCGTATCTTGGAAACGGAATGCGTGATTCCAAAAGGACAAAAAAATATTTTGTAGCCACAAACAGCTTAACCATGTCGCATGAACTATCTCAAATTCTTCAAATTGCGCGTTAGGTACCATTTTCGTATATTTACAGTCACATATTATGTAGCCACTCTGATAATTAAACTAGCTGTTGAAGTGTTGGTTCAAAAAAAAGTATTTGGGTGAATAGTAAATCATGAATCATACTACTACTACTACTACTGCTACTACTACTACTTATAGAACAGATCAACCTAGCTGTAAAGAACAATTTAATAATACTACAACAGTAAAAAATATCTATAGTTTATAAACTTTTCATGATGTCCATATTTTGTTAGAGCTTTTCTAGCTCTTCTAACTTCAGCACTCTCATCAGTTTCTAACTAGTAACAGACTAATATCATATAACACAATGGAATAGAAAATTAAAGCATTAAGAGACCAATTGTGAGTTACACTGCTATTAACTTTGGTACTTGTTATAAGTGAAAACTCAATGACATGGGATGATGATATCTTGCATGTGAACCCTTACAAGAATATGAAGGACACAGAAATTAATATGATGTAAAATAGAACAGTGGAATATTTCACTGCAAAAAAATAAAATAAGTTTGTAAAGTACATTAGCTAATTTTTATTTATGATTTTAAAAACTTCAGTTTCTTATTATTTCCTTCATTTCAGAGTATTGAATAACCTTTCTTTATTAATTAATACATAAGACTCTATACTAGACTTCACTTACATGTCAATATGATGTATATAGTCAGACACAGCTGCTGACATATATATCATATTGTGAGAGGTGTTCATTAATTGACTAATAATGTTGAGACAATGTACATAGTAAATATAATAGTGAATGGGACACAATATAACAAGTTAATTGATGAAATAATTATATGTTACAATTTGTTACTCCATAATGAAGACTATTTACAATCATGTGTTCATTCACTACTATATGAGATTATTAAGACTGTTTCTTTTTTGGGTGCCATTAATAAATGTCCATTTGTATTATCAGATCTAGTAATATACTTGAAGGTTTTATATGTTCTACTTGTTCCTGATTTCCTTCAATTACTTGAGATTTTATTGCAAACATCAATGGAGACATTGCTCCTTAAAATTATTGTTATTGTTATAGAGTTCATTAGTATAAGTTGTATATTGCATATATTGTAGTGATTATTTATATGGTAAAGGAAGTGAAACTACAATGTGAAATTAATAATTAGGTTCAATTGTTTATAGTTTAGGGTGTAGAATATAGTATTAATGTCTCAATGCAGTATGTGCTTTCTGTGGTGTAAAAATACCTATATACTGTATATCACAGAATCCTTAGTCCAATTTTGGATGGAATCTTGTTATATGGAACTACTGTTGATGTTAATAAAGACTGGTATATATCATATTAGAAGTGCATATCCTTAAGTTATTTGACTGATGTTGTGCTATGCATGCTCTTTAATAAGTTGTAAAAAAACACTTGTAATTTCTGGAGTGTTTAATTGAAATTATAATGTAGTTATTACATTGACATGTATTTAAGATTCCAAACATGATCATGAAATGAGCAGTAGCTCTTTCCATCTTACTTAGAAATTTGACTATGTATAAACTATATTCAGTTATTTCCATGTAGGATGTTTGGTAATCTAACATTTACATATTACAATTTCCCTATCCTCCATACTTTTCATAACTTTCAGTAGTTTGTAAAATTAATGTTATTGACATTTTTAAGTATGTTTAAGAAAAATTCTGAGTTACCCATGACTGATGTTGCAATAATAGGAGATAATTTTAAAACAGTCACACTGCTTAAAAATAAGTATCTATTATTTAACACAATTCAGTATTAGTGGATTACTTTGAAATAACTTGCTAAATTAAATTAAGAAATCATATAGGGTTTAGTAGAAGATAGAAATATGTTCAAGCAAACGCTTCCAAAACTTTAAAGAATACTATTTGACACTAAAAACATTTACATAGAAACAGAATATGTACTTCAGATCATAATATATCACATTGTCAGGGCAATATAAAGAATAATTGGTTGTTATACAGGAATTTTGTTTTATTTGCTTTTTTTAAATACTATTAGAAAGATTAATGTTATTATTGGAATAAATATTGTGTAAACAAGATTGTTATATGAATATGATTCAATATTTTATCACTATAAAAATTTAAATTGATTTCTTAGATGGAAATTTGGTCTTACTATTGAATTAAATAACAAATACTACAGTATTTTGGCTCCAATAACATCTAGCAGGATCAACTAATGCCTCAAATCTGTATAGTATGTATACAATTACTTTTTCTACATATCTTGATCAAACTAGATGTAATAAATTTTGCTTTTGACTGCTGTTGTTACATAATGAATATTTGATATCACAGAATTTGAACATTATATTATAATGAGTCTTCAATCTGATATATGTAATGACATTGGTCTGGTGTATTAAATTATGATCTCAATATTTATGTGTACTAATTTTAAATAATAAAGGTGTCCCATGAACTTGACCTTTTACCTTATAATTTGTTATTAATTTAATTTATCTACTTTAATATCTTATTAACTACTGACTAAAGACATAAAATTAATTTTTTGAAACAAACTACAACAATATTCTATTAGGAAAAGTTTAATTAAGGATAGCCTATAGAAAGAAAAAGGAAACTTATTGTAAAGAAACACTTCAACTATTTCATCGTTGTTTGCTTTGTTGTATTAATCATTTCATTAAACTTCTGTATAACTATTCCATGTTACTGTTACTATATTATATTATAAGTGATAATACAAATGATACATTATTTAGTTGCATTTCTGTCCAAAGGTAATCTATTTGCTTAGGAACAAGTTAACTGAAGTTTAATGTAACTGATTGTGTAACATGTAAATTAATCCAGGTATGTTCATTTTTGGTAAATAAAATGGTAAGTGCCTTTACCATTTCTATTTATGCTATTAATATTTTTAGACTTATGAAGGTGTGACTGATTACAAAAGGGTGGAGCCCATATCTTAGTTAAAATATTTTAGATTTATTTTCAGCAGGAAGGGTCAGTACATAATTATAGAAATTAGCGCTACAAAATCACAAAAAAATAAAAGTATTGAAAGACAAAATTGCTTTTACTGTAGTTGACAAAAAGGTACACAAATTTTAAGACAGCACAAGTTCACTACATTGCAAAGAAACAATGGTTTTATAAAAATAGCTTAACATCTAAGAAAAAATTAGACAGCATTAAAAATTACTTACAAGATTTGGAGAAAAAAATCAAATCAATAAAACGTAACATAGTCAAATGATGATATAATTACAGAGCAAACTAATAACCAAATCATGAAATTTTAAGGTATATATAGCCATAATATAAATGTCTATAAACTATAGAAAAGACTTAAAAGAGCAAAATTTCAATATCAGACAAAGTCCTTATAAAGATATTTGGTACATACGTCTGGTTCAGCTAAAAACTCTTCATTTTCATTGCAGTAGAGTTGTGCGCTACTATAGGGCTTTCTACTGCAGCAATAATCTCCCAAGTCACATCAGTAGACATTGTGTCTACCCAACTGTAGATTACTGTCATAAGCTTATTGCCATCATATTGTGGGTTATTACTACAACTTTTCTAAGACATTGCATTCCACTTCAAGGGCTTGACCATTCTTTTTCCATTGATATTTTATATCACATATAAAGTAAAGAGCATCATTAATGCTAGGTCCCTTCTTAAACACTCCTGATATAGTAAGAAGAAAAAAAGATTAAGTGTACAGTTTTTAACTGAATTGATCTAACATGAATGGATTAATTCATTCACAGTAATACACATAAAAATGAAGGTATGAATAAAGTCTAGACTATCATATTTAAATGTTCTTACCAAGTTTACTTGTAACTACAGTAGCAGCATTTTTATCAATCCAGGGAAGTTGTCGTATTTGATTGATATCTTTTGTTGACATGTTGTCTTTACAACAAGTAAGTACCATCTTGTCTTCATTTGGACGACATAGATGATCTTGTGAATGTGGACATACAGAGCAAAGGAAAACGTTCTTGAGGCATTGAGAGAAATGGTTTGTATTGAAATTTCTTGACAACATTTTCAATTGCTTTGAAAATGACAGCCTTGATAGTGGAAGCACTTTGTAGGTGGGCCATAATAGTATATCTCCATCCAGTAGAAAGCATTGACAAGTAAAACTGCTCCTCCCGTACCAATACATGTTAAATGTAAATAGCATTACAATAGTGCATCTCAGACTCTGATGGATGATGTAAGTTAAAATGTGTTTGGTCATGTCATTTAAGGAGACCCACAACCAAAGCACGAAAAAGGCCTTGAGGAATTGTTTTGTATATCCCACGTGAAAACAAACAATCAATGTCTTAATAAATGGACCTTTAATATTCTCTAAAAAGAGAAGTTGTGTGTTTAAACAGTTCTGTTTGCTTTTCCTGCATTTCCTTCCACATGTCATCATGTTATGTCAAATAGCTTTTGCAAAAGGCTTTGTTGTTGCTGAAGCTTTACAACAGATTCAAGTGCTATCATATAAAAACTTAAAGTTAATTAACATAAAGTAAAGTTTGAATAACCATAGTCCATGATGGTAAGTGAATCATAGTAAATCTTCATTCATAATCATATTTGATTGATAACGCTTGCCTGCAACATTTTACCTCCAGACCATCTTTTCCTATATGATCTTCATTTGAACTAAAAGGAAAAGACTTTGAACACCCTCGCTCAATTGCAAAAAGTCCTTCATTAGGCTGATAAACACTTACATGAGTTCAAGTTCCAGATCGAGCTTCTGGAGATTATGAGGGAACTCTTCATGTTCTTGAAGATGACAAATATGCCGTATAAACTCAAATTCTAATTTACAGGGAAATTAATTAGAAAAAATTAGAAATAATTCTGAGAAAGGATGTTTGATCAAAGAACTTATTATCGCCATCAAGGCTATATTTTTTGAATGTACAGTTATTACTAGAGTAGAAAGAGAATATGTCAAAAAGTGGTTCGCAGTAGTGTTTTTGTTTGACCATCATCAGTACAAAATATGGACATACAACAGAAGTATGGAGTACTGTTTCTTTTGATTGTCTAACATTAAGTGTCGAATGGTTGATACTAAAGATTTAGTTAACTTTAGATATGTAATTAGAGAGGACTTAGTCTACATTGTATCACTATTCCTTTAATATATGGTATTCTATTCTAGTTCATTTGTAAAAGTTATTGATAAATATCTGAGTTATCTTCAAACGATTAATAATGTAATGAATGCATATGAATTAATTCACATTGAGAAAGTGCACAATAATATCCCATTACTGAACACTATGCATTTCAATCACTAAGGAAACCACATTGTACACCTCTAAGTGCACAAGTTTGCGGAACATTGGAATCTGTATAATTTCTAGCTGTGGTAAGTAATACATCTTGTGAGTGTGTCCACATTTAGAATACACATCAACGACTCAGTCAGATATAATAATTGTAAAACACTAATAATCATGGTATTATTGAGTCATTTAATAGCTCCAATTTTAAAATGTTTTTTTGTTAAATAAGTCAAACAGCAAAATAAAAAAAAGCATGAAAATACACTAAAATTGAAGTGCATAGAAAATGTCATTACAAAAATACATTTTTAGCAAGCAACATCTAATAACCATTAATAATGTTACTGTTGTTAAGAAAGGTAAAGTTTATCTATCATCTAAAGGAAAGAAACATCTTATAATACATGGTTGGTTATAGATGAAATATATGTAAATAAATTCATATGCGTTATATATATAGTTTATGTTGAAGAGTATATTTTTTGCATAATTTATTATACATGTTATGTATAATAAACTCATTAACTTTTTATATTATGTTACTTACAAACAATATTTTATTGTTCTCATCCAAATTAGTTAATGAATAAGCTTTTAATTATCACTGAGTCTATCCATTTAACTAACTGAAATTTGGTGCCAAAAGCTGACCCTTGAAAGTTAATTATGATATGAGCCTACAAATTAGTTTCATTTTACAGCCAATCTTCTTTACATACAAAACTTAATACAAGTTAAACTTCATTCATGTCACTTGATACCAGTTTTGACTACATGTAAGATACTAATTATTGAAGAGAGTATTTCACTTGTAATTCTAATTAAAATCTTACCTCAGATCAGAGTTATTTTTCTTATATGTGTGAGGTGCAGTCCCTTCACCTATGAAGACAAAGAAGTGATTTTGTTTATATATATGAGTTTTGAACACTTCTTCATTACTGTTTTTAATGATCATTATCATATTTATTATAAAAACATGTAACAGTGTCCACTTCTTATTGAATGCATGGTTTACATTAGTTACTATCAAATAACTGCTTACTTATTTTAATTTTTGACAGATTTCAAAAGCAAGACATTTCTGCTGAAGAGGTCCCTCTATGATATTGAGAATATTTTCCCATGTAGCAGGAGTTGGTTCATTATCCCAACCAGCTTTGTAACATTTTTGACATCTTAACTTCATTCGTAATGTGGAAGTGTGCAAAGAGTGAATGGTATTCACATCAACTCCCAGTAGATCACCAATCTCTTGCCATTTCCCACTGATTGGATATAGCAATCTCAATAGCACATGCTTTTCAAGCTTTATAACTAAAAAGTAAATAGAAAAAAGTCACAGTTTGTATTGCTAAAGGCAGAACCATGGGATTGACTGGAATGCAATTGTACTTCTGACAGTGCAACAAACAAATCAGTCAATTCACAGTCTGTGTACAATAATAGTTATTTGAGTTGATAAAGACATTAACATTTTTAATACACACACACACATATAAACTTAATACACTACCATATGAAACATAAATTTGCTAACCATTTTCGTTCACAACTGTAGCAGCATCTTTGTTGATCCAAGGTAGTTGTCTTGATTGATCAATACTTTTCGTTGTCATGCCATCTTTACAACAAGTCAAAATCTCCTTACAATCATTTAGAAGACACAGATGGTCTATAGGAGGTGGACATATGGAGCAAAGGAAACATTCCTGAGGCCTCGAAAGAATGTTTTTTATACTGAAATTTCTTTACTACCTCTTTCATTGCTTCAAAGATGACATCTTTGATGGTGGAGCATTTGACAGGGGGGCCAGAATAGTATATCTCCATCCAATAGATAGCATCAATAAGTAAAACTGCTCCTCCATGGTCAGCACATGTTAAACGAATTGCATTACGATACTGCATATCGCAATCAGATGGTTGATATAGCTTAAATTTTGGCAAGATGGATCGTTTAAGTAGACCCACAATCAAAGCAGGAAATAGACCTTGAGGAATTGGCATTTATCCCACATCAAAACAAACAATCAATACTTTTACTAAATTGATCTCTAATAATATCTAAATGAGAAGTTGATGGCCAAAAAACACTCGGTATGAAAAACTTCCTTTTTCAGGCAATGGAGCAATAATTAAAATATTCTCCATTAACTTCAAGAAATCATCTGCAGTAAAATCGGGTGAAAAACCATCAGGAAGACAATCTAGTAGCTCACGTGTAAAAATACCTTCATGCTTGAGTTGAAGATGTGCATTTCCAGGTAGAATTATATTCATTTCCTCTAATTGGCTAACAGCATCAGCAAAAGAAATGCTGATTATTTCTGAGAGCTTGTTAAAAAGGGTTGTGGGTGTAGAAAAACCACATCAGACAATACGGATGGAAAGTACAAGAATATGGTTAAATCGTGAAAGTACAGTAATGAAGATTCAATATCTTTGCGATCCATCTCAAGCGTCAAGCCTATTCTACAGCATTCCCTTTTACTGATAACCATTGACTTCTTTTTTTTTCTGAAGATCCTCCAATTCAAGCTTAAACAAGAACCATCGTGCTGGAATTTCTGCCTCTATGTAAGATTGACTAACAATTGTACGAATCCTCTCTGCAATTTTCATTTCTGGCTTACCTCTGGCTGTTGTATTGACAGGAAATATTATCTCCTTTTTGGCTTGACGGTAATTGATACACACACCTCTGAATTGACTTAGGGTTGACCACAAACGAACATTTTTTTTTCTCCAAAGATTCTTCCACGCATTCTGAAATTTTATCAAAAAACGTACCAAGAATTAGCAAAGAAGGCTCAGGATGTGAAAACTTGATGTGAATATCGCGCAAGTCAGGCTGATTATGGATGCTAGCGAACGAAAAGAAGACTCAAGTAGTTGTAAATTGGTAATTTCTCGCTCTACTGGGGCTCCCAATCTGTTGACCCTTAAAGCTAAAAAAAAATTGGGCTTATCGTCAAGTTTCTCGTTTAACTTTTGTGTAAGGATATTAACTGGACTGTAGCGTAAATTGCCGGAGCAATATCCAGAAAGGCTGCTTGTCCACCTGAATCTACACAGTAAATCCAATGAGAGTTGAATAGCTCAGGAGATTCTTTACAGTAGGCATAATCTCAGCAATCTCATTTGCTGTTTGTGAAACAGGTGGAGGTGTTGGCTTTGAAGGAGTAACTGAGGTAATTTCATTGAGGTCTGGTGGTGTTCCTTCTTGTGAACCATCATCTTCAGATGAACTATTGCTATCCTCATGTTGTGTAGTGGAATCAACGGTAGAAGATGGACTCCAATTTTAATGGCTTTGGCAATCATTGTGTTTACATATGGAGTATTAACTTCTCCCAAAATTGACTGGTAAAAGAAGAATCGTTGACTCACTTCCTGCAGGGAAACTTGCTATCTCTACTCTTCTTACTTCAGGAGTAGTGGCTACAGAGGTGCTGCGATGATGTGTAGGTGGTGAGAGATTTAATAACAATTTCAGGATAGATGACTTTCCTGTCCCAGGTGCTCCAGACCGTGATAACTTTGAGTATTTACATCGAATTTGACCTTCTTTCAAGTGCCTTATGAAGTAAACCAGTATAATCTATAAACAAAGAGCAAAAAATACTATACATATATGCCACCTTCTGTCCTAACATTTGTGACATGATTTATAAAAGCATCAATGTTAAACATTAGATGCAGTTCCATAACAGTTGTGCATACATAGCAGCTATTAGTATGGTAAATTGTGTTTTGTGAAAGCTTTAAAATGATCCTTTTTATAATCATGTCATAAATTGTTTTGCCAGTAGTCCCTTTTTGGAAATTGGGTCATATATTACTGTTATAAGATATCATTATGTAACAATTAAATATGACAAGAAAATATATACTAAAGAAGATGATATTACAATCAGAACACACATAGTTATGATCTATTTAATTAGCTGAATTAAGGAGGCAGTAGTTCATAATATACTAATGCTCATACACTAGTATCACTTACATTGTAAGTACATGTCTACTGTGATGACCTACATTACCTTTTGGGCTTCTTCAATTCAAATGTAATATATTAGCTCTGTTGTTGTCATAGGTTCCACTACGTTTGCAGCTTTTTCACCTTTTAATTGTTCTTAATGGTAACATCCCTCCATTTGATAGAGTAATTTGATGCATTTAATATTACCCCAGAGCATGCATTATGTAATGGTGTGTTGCCTTGCTATAAAATGAAATAATATAACTATCCATTGACAAATTTGCTAAATACAGAGATATTGATATGTTATAAGAAATACAGTGATGTTAATGTTTACTAATACTCATTCATTAATTTATATAATAATCAAATATAGGACATATTCCTTTAGTCATATTATCATTATAAATGTTATAAAAACAAAGTTAGCTACTCATTACACAAGTATATTATAACCTGTATTTTATTCTTTTCATCACTATATAACTGTTATCTTCTAAAAAACATGTTTTGTACTATGTATATTGGATACTTATACAACATAACTTCTTATGAGGGGAGCTTTTTCATGAAAACCGCTTGTGACGGCGTGGTTTATCCATTAAAAACTATTAGAATCATCGAATCAAAGAAGATCATACTATAATTGATATACCAAATAACGAATTTGAATAATTATTTTCCTTATAAATTTTCTTATCGTCAGTACCCATTAGGTCCACCACTTAACATATACGTTTACTTCAACTATCTTCATTTTACAACTTACAAACAATTGACTGAATAATGATTAAATTAAAAGATTCTGACAAGGGGTAATGGTACCAAAGTCGTTAGAGTTCCATGAGAAAACAAAAAATCGCTCAAGTTTTTGAAACGATTTACCACGAAATCTTTGTTCCGTGACCATC
>NW_024534568.1:0-42972 GCF_016097555.1 Gigantopelta aegis
ACTTTAATAACAGTTATTAGTTAGTCCCTGGCCTTTAGACTAGCGTTACTTTAATAACTCATCATGTCAAACCTTTCTAAACTTTAATTAAAGACTTAAGGTTATGAAACCAATTACTAAACTGTTAATAACCGTTTATTTGTTAGTCCCCATAGAGTCTTTAGATACTGTTTATTTTTAAACTTCATAAGTTTAAACTTTTCTAAAGTTTTTTTTTTAAAAGACTTTAAGTGTTATGCAACCAACTTAACTAAATGTTAATACTTTTTTAGTTGTCCCTAGAGTCCTTTTGATGAGGTTACTTTAAACTTCATCAATAGTTAAACCTTTAAATCTTTAATTTAAAGATTTTAGATTTAAGCAAACCAACTTATAAATTTAATAACAGTTATTTATTAGTCCATAGGTCCTTTAGATACTGTTTACTTTATTAACTTCATCAATGCTAACCTTCTAAAGTCTTTAATTTAAAGACTTAGAGTGTTAACAACCAACTTAAATGTTAATAACAGTTATTTGTTGTCCCAAGAGTCCTTAATAGGTTTATTTATTAATTCCCTCAATAGTCTAAACCTTTAAATCTTTAATTTAAAGATTTAGATTTTAAGCAAAGCAATTTATAAAAATTTTTTTAATAACAGTTATTTGTTGTTTATAAGTCCTTTAGGATGAGCTTTTATTTATTAATTTTTCCTCAATAGTTAACCTTTTTAAATTTTTAATTTAAAGATTAAGGTGTTAAAGCAAACCAACTATAAATGTTATACATTTTTTATTAGTCCATAGATCCTTAGACTGAGCTGTTACTTTATTAACTTCATCAATAGTCTAAAATTCTAAAGTCTTTAATTTAAACTTTAGGTGAAAGCAACCAACTTACTAAATGTTAATAAAGTTTATTTGTTTGTCCATGGTCTTTAACTACGTTTACTTTATTAACTTATCAATAGTTAAACCTTCAAATCTTTAATTTAAAAGATTTTAGATTTATTAATGCAAACCAACTTACTAAACGTTAATAACAGTTTATTTAGTTAGCCCATGAGTCCTTAATGAGTGTTTTTTAACTTAATCAATAGTCTAACCTTCTAAGTTTTAATTTAAAGACTTGGTGTTAATGCAAACCAACTTACAAATGTTAAAAAAGGATTTATTAGTCCATGGCCTTTAGACTGAGGTTTACTTTTTAACTTCAATCAATAGTCAAACCTAAAGTTTTAATTTAAAGATTAGGTGTTAATGCAAACCAAACTTACAAACGTAAAACAGTTTATTTGTTAGTCCCATAGAGCCTTAACAAGTTTACTTTATTAATTTACTAATAGTTAAACCTTCTAAAGTTTATTTAAAGACTTTAGTTGTAATGAAACCAAATTACCAAAAGTAATAACAGTTTATTATTGCCCTAGGTCCTTTAACTGTGTTTACTTTTTAACTTCACTCAATTCTAAACTTCAAAGTCTTAAATTTAAAGATTGGGTGAGAAAACAACTTTTAAATAAAGTCTTTAATTTAAAGACTTTAGATTGTTAATGCAAACAAAACTTACTAAAACTGTTAATGAGAGCCTTATTAGTAGTCCCATAGAGTCCTTTAGACTTAGCTGTTTACTTTATTAACTTCACTCAATAGTCTAACCTTCTAAAGTCTTTAATTTAAAGACTTTAGAGTGTTAATGCAAAGCTACTTAGTAAACTGTTAATAACAGTTTATTTATTTAGTCCCATAGAGTCCCTTTAGACTGAGCTGTCTACTTATTTATCTTCACTCAATAGTCTAAACCTTATAAGTCTTTATTTAAAGACTTTAGAGGGAGTTGTTAACGCAAACAACTTACTAAACTGTTAATATAACAGTTTATTTAGTTAGTCCCATAGAGTCCATTAGACTGAGCTTTTACTTTATTAACTTCACTCAATAGTCTAAACCTTCTAAAGTCTTTAATTAAAGACTTTAGAGTGTTAATGCAAACCAACTTACTAAACTGTTAATAGCAGTTTATTTAGTTAGTCCCATAGAGTCCTTTAGACTGAGCTGTTTACTTTATTAACTTCACTCAATAGTCTAAACCTTCTAAAGTCTTTAATTTAAAGATTTTTTAGAGTATTAATGGAAACCACTTACTAAACTGTTAATAACAGTTTATTTAGTTAGTCCCATAGAGTCCTTTAGACTGAGCTGTTTACTTTATTAACTTCATCAATAGTCTAAACCTTCTAAAGTCTTTAATTTAAAGACTTTAGAGTGTTAATGCAACCCAACTTACAAAACTGTTAATAACAGTTAATTTAGTTAGTCCCATAGAGTCCTTTAGACTTAGCTGTTTACTATGTTAACTTCAATCAATAGTCTAAACCTTTAAAGTCTTTAATTTAAAGACTTTAGAGTGTTAATGCAAACCAACTTACAAAAACTGTAATAACAGTTTATTTAAGTTAGTCCCATAGAGTCCTTTAGACTGAGCTGTTTACTTTTTATTAACTTCACTCATAAAACCTTCTTAAAGTCATTTAATTTTAAGACTTTAGAGTGTTAATGCAAACAAGTTACTCAACTTTAATAAGAGTTTATTTAGTTGTCCCATAGAGTCCTATAGATTGAGCTGTTTACTTTATTATCTTCACTCAATAGTCTAAACCTTCAAAAGTCTTTATTTAAAGACTTTAGTGGTGTTAATGCAAACAAACTTACTAAACTGTTAATAACAGTTCATTTAGTAGTCCCATAGAGTCCATTAGACTTAGCTGTTTACTTTCATAACTTCAATCAATAGTCTAAACCTTCTAAAGTCTTTAATTTAAAGACTTTAGAGTGTTAAGGGCAAACCAACTTACTAAACTGTTAATAACAGTTTATTTAGTTCGTAGTTTCATACAGTCCTTTAGACTGAGCCTGTTTACTTTATTAACTTCACTCAATAGTCCTAAACCTTCTAAAGTCTTTAATTTAAAGACTTTAGAGTGTTAATGCAAAACCAAACTGTTAACTAAACTGTTAATAACAGTTTACTTTAGTGAGTCCCATAGAGTCGTTTAAACTAAGCTGTTTACTTTAATAACTTCACTCAATAGTCTAAACCTTCTAAAGTCTGTAAATTTAAAGACTTAGAGTGTTAATGCAAAACCAACTTGCAAAACTGTTAATAACAGTTTATTTAGTTAGTCCCATAGAGTCCTTTAGACTGAGCTGTTTACTTTGTTAACTTCAATCAATAGTCTAAACCTTTAAAGTCTTTAATTTAAAGACTTTAGAGTGTTAATGCAAACCAACTTACTAAACTGTTAATAACAGTTTATTTAGTTAGTCCCATAGAGTCCTTTAGACTGAGCTGTTTACTTTATTAACTTCACTCAACAGTCTAAACCTTCTAAAGTCTTTAATTTAAAGATTTTATAGTGTTAAGGCAAACCAACTTACTAAACTGTTAATAACAGTTTATTTAGTTAGTCCCCATAGAATCCTTTAGACTGAGCTGTATACTTTATTAACTTCACTCAATAGTCTAAACATTCTAAAGTCTTTAATTTTAAAGACTTTAGAGTGTTAATGCAAACCAACTTACTAAACTGTTAATAACAGTTTATTTAGTTAGTCCCATAGAGTCCTTTAGACTGAGCTGTTTACTTTATTAACTTCACTCAATAGTCTAAACCTTCTAAATCTTTAATTTAAAGGCTTTAGTGTGTTAATGCAAACCAACTTTCTAAACTGTCAATAGCAGTTTATTTAGTTAGTCCCAAAGAGTCCTTTAGACTGAGCTGTTTACTTTATTAACTTCACTCAATAGTCTAAACAATCTAAAGTCTTTAATTTAAAGAGTTTAGAGTGTTAATAGAAACCAACTTACTAAACTGTTAATAACAGTTTCATTTAGTTAGTCCCCATAGAGTCCTTTAGACTGAGCTGTTTACTTTATTAACTTCACTCAATGGTCTAAACCTTCTAAAGTCTTTAATTTAAAGACTTTAGAGTGTTAATGCAAACGAACATACTAAACTGTTAATAAGCAGTTCATTTAGTTAGTCCCATAGAGTCCATTAGACTGAGCAGTTTACTTTCTTAACTTCACTCAATAGTCTAAATCTTCTAAAGTCTTAATTTAAAGACTTTAGAGTGTTAAGGCAAACCAACTTACTAAACGGTTAATAACAGTTTATTTAGTTAGTCCCATAGAGTCGTTTAGACTGAGCTGTTTACTTTATTAACTTCACTCAATAGTCTAAACCTTCTAAGTCTTTAATTTAAAGACTATAGAGTGTTAATGGAAACCAATTACTAAACTGTTTAATAACAGTTTTAGTTAGTTAGTCCCATAGAGTCCTTTAGACTGAGCTGTTTACTTTGTTAACTTCACTCAATAGTCTAAACCTTCTAAAGTCTTTAATTTAAAGACTTTAGAGTGTTAATGCAAACCAACTTACTAAAACTGTTAGTAAGAGTTTATTTAGTTAGTCCCATAGAGTCCTTTAGACTGAGCTGTTTACTTTATTAACTTCACTCAATAGTCTAAACCTTCTAAAGTCTTTAATTTAAAGACTTTAGAGTGTGAATGCAAACCAACTTACTAAACTGTTAATAACAGTTCATTTAGTTAGTCCCATAGAGTCCATTAAGCTTGATTCACAATATGACGCAAAGCCTGCGTCACGTCGCGAGCGTTTTTTTACGGCGGGAACCAGGCGTACGTCTTTTGGTTCACAATGCAGCGTTATTACGTTTTGAACTCCGCCCTAATTTCTCCAATTGTTGCGCACGTAATAAAAATGGATTGTGATAGTTGTAGTGAAGGAGGAATTGTTGGAGGAGATCGTTCTGTTGGCGCTAAAGAGAAGAAGGAGAAATGCCAGAAGAAGAAAAAGGAAGTACTGGGTTCGACCTATATTTCAGAGACGTCAGCAACAAGGAGAGTATCATAATCTTTACAAGAGCTGAGATTGGCGGATCCAGACTTTCATTTTAATTACCTACGAATGTCAAAAGAGAGATTTGACTTTCTATAGAAAAGGTACCTGTTATTATAGCTAGGAGTAAACTATTGGAAATGTGAATTTTGTGCACATATTATAGGTCAGCCCTGTACTCACTCGACGTTCCTACAATAGTGTTATAAGAGCCAGCGTAACACCTGCTGAAAACTAGCATTGACTATACGCTACTTAGCAACAGGTATTTCTCAAGTAAGTTTTGTATAGGTGTACTGTTCAATTAACCAAAATGTGTGGGTGAGGTTATAGTAGTTTGTCACTTGAATTTTATATTAATTTTTAGGTGTCACTCTCGTTCAGTTACCGTCTAGGACGATCCACTGTTTGTAATATAATCCTGGAACATGTGAGGCTCTTTGGACTGTCTTGGCTAAGAGTATGTGAAGGCTCCATCATGTAGTGCAAAGTGGTTGGCGATTAGCCAGGAATTTCAATCAAAATGGAAACTCTCCCTAATTGTGTTGGTATGATTAATAATTCATTTTCATCATCTCGCCCAAAATCACAGGAGCCATTGATGGTAAACACATTGTTATACAGGCTCTGCAAACAGTGGATCTTTATACTTAACTATAAGGGCTCTCATTCCATTGTACTGCTAGCAGTTTGTGATGCCAGTATCGGTATGTGATTATAATTTTGGTAATGTCTGATAATTATATTTTTTAGGTTTATACTTATTGATGTGGGACAATTTGGACGCCACAGTGATGGAGGTGTGCTATCAAATTCAGAGTTTGGCAAGGCTCTTGAGCATAATGAGTTAGCACTGCCAGAACCCAGACTCTTTCCGGTTCGACAATCCAATGCCTTTTGTGATTGTGGGGGATGCAGCATTCCCTCTACGTACAAACATGATGCGACCATTTCCCGGGCAAAATCTTTATGGTATGCTTTTCATTTAAAAATTATGCTTTATAATTTTTTTTAGAGGGAGAGGCACTTTTTAACTATCGACTAAGTAGGGCCAGGACGCATTATTGAAAATTCCTTTGGAATACTGGCTGCAAGGTATTTTGACTATAATAAATTGGTGTGCTAAGTTTCAGGAGTTGACATGTAGGTGCGTCTGTTCAGAAGGCCAATTATAGGGCTGCCAGATAGAGTAGTTTCTTATACTAAAGCTGCTGTGGCACTACCATAATTATTTGAGGACTTGTGAGGTCCAGCTACATACTGCCCATCAGGATTTGTTGATGGGGAGGATGGTGTGGGAAATCCTATCAATGGTGGATGGAGGACTGATGATGAACCAAATACAGGACTTCAAGATGTAGCGCAAACAAGCAGTAACAGGTAATAACATTATGTACTCTTCTTTCATTATTCCCTCCTTCTATTCTCTCAAGGTATTCTGGGAGTGCAGCAGCCATAGAACACAATTTTTATGAAGTATTTCTGTTCTACAGCTGGGCAAGTGCAATGGCAGTGGAATCACATTAAACCGATCACATTAAATGTTATATTATACAACTATAGACAAAATATCGAATTCTATTAAGAATAGGGTTGGACCACATTTGGAGACATAAAATGTTCTGGTGGAAATTCCATTTCATAAAGAACTTGCTGGATTCTCAGCTGTGCCAAGGCCCTTTGCCTTGGTGTCATGTTATGTAAACGCCACGCAATCTCCATCCCGAAATGGTATGCTGGCCCTGAAGGAAGAGAAAACAGCTTGTTCCTTTAGCACTTCTCTTCTCGCGAAAGGCTTTTAAGCTCTCTGCTAGAACCTCATCCAAAGGATCTTCTTTCTTTTTTTTTCTTCTGAAAAGCAGTAGGGGTTATTGAACATTTTGACACTGAACTACTTGATCTGGACACATCCTGTATGGCTGTTAGACTCATCTGTTAAACTAGAAGCAAACAAACAATCCACACATTAATCCAGAAATTGTCTGACCTTTCATCAAACACTTCTACATTTTCTTCTTCGCTCTGTACTTCATCATCAAGGACCTTCTTTTCACCAAAATTTGAGAAACTTCTGTAGAGAAGAAGATAAAATTTCCTCAAAATCAAGAAAAAATCAATCCCAAAAGAATATCCCACTATATGATTATGATATATATACACAAATTCCTTACTCTCTGTGGCGGACACTGTTAGACAGAAACATCATTGTTTCAAAGTAAGGCACCTGGACACATAAGAGGAACCACTTTCGCCACTTTTTTTTTTCTTTGTTTTCTTTAGTTCTCTCACGAAGTGGTCCCTCAAACTTTTCCAGCGCTTGGAACAGTCTTCAGGCGACAATTCTCCAACCTAAGTACCAACCTAATCCCAAGTTCACAATACTATAATGACTTACCTCTTCACTGACCTCTTTCCATGCATTTTCTTTACACCGAGCATCCTTGTAGGACTTGGATGACACATCCCAAGACTTTTGAAGTTCCTCACAGCTTCTATCAACCTCTCGTCCATATTGATATATTACACGTGTTATCGCTCCACCTATAACTAGCACGTCAACCGCAAATTTGACGCTAGAATAGAAGTCGAATCTATCTTGCGTCATACCGCGTTGCGTCGCGATGAGACGCGTTTTTCATGTTTCACAATTCATGGAACGTGTCGCACGCGACGTGACGCAAGGCTTTGCGTCATATTGTGAATCAGGCTTAAGACAGAGCAGTTTACTTTCTTAACTTTACTCAATAGTCTAAACCTTCTAAAGTCTTTAATTTAAAGACTTTAGAGTGTTAAGGCAAACCAACTTACTAAACTGTTAATATGAGTTTATTAGTTAGTCCCATAGAGTCCATTAGACTGAGCTGTTTACTTTATTAACTTCACTCAATAGTCTAAACCTTCTAAGTCTTTAATTTAAAGACTTTAGAGTGTTAATGCAAACCAACTTACTAAACTGTTAATAACAGTTCATTTAGTTAGTCCCATAGAGTCCATTAGACTGAGCTGTTTACTTTGTTAACTTCAATAAATAGTCTAAACCTTCTAAAGTCTTTAATTTAAAGACTTTAGAGTGTTAATGCAAACCAACTTACTAAAATGTTAATAACAGTTTATTTAGTTAGTCCATAGAGTCCTTTAAACTAAGCTGTTTACTTTATTAACTTCACTCAATAGTCTAAAACTTCTAAAGTCTTTAATTTAAAGACTTTAGAGTGTTAATGCAAAAACCAACTTACTAAACTGTTAATAACAGTTTATTTAGTTAGTCCCATAGAGTCCATTATACTGAGCTGTTTACTTTGCTAACTTCAATCAATAGTCTAAACCTTCTAAAGTCTTTAATTTAAAGACTTTAGAGTGTTAAGGCAAACCAACTTACTAAACTGTTAATAACATTTTTACTTAGTTAGTCCCATAGAGTCCTTTAGACTGAGCTGTTTACTTTATTAACTTCACTCAATAGTCTAAACCTTCTAAAGTCTTTAATTTAAAGACTTTAGAGTGTTAATGCAAACCAACTTACTAAACTGTTGATAACAGTTTATTTAGTTAGTCCCATAGAGTCCATTAGTCTGAGCTGTTTACTTTATTAACTTCACTCAATAGTCTAAACCTTCTAAAGTCTTTAATTTAAAGACTTTAGATTGTTAATGCAAACCAACTTACTAAACTGTTAATAACAGTTTATTTAGTTAGTCCCATAGAATCCTTTAGACTGAGCTGTTTACTTTATTAACTTCACTCAATAGTCTAAACCTTCTAAAGTCTTTAATTTAAAGACTTTAGAATGTTAATGCAAACCAACTTACTAAACTGTTAATAACACCAAAGGTGACTCGGGGTCATACGGTAGTCAAGTAGAGGATCCTTGGGATTCCTTCTCCAAACAAATCGATGTAGATCTCTGTCGGATTTAGTGAGTTCAATGGCACGGTACATGCGACTGACATCAGCAACAAGAGCCACACGTGTGTAAACGAAAACAAAGTAGTACATCAAGGAGAGGTGGGTGAATGGTAGGTCCAACCAACAATATATCATTTAGGGAGACTCCAGTAGAAGACTTGGCTGATGCGTCAAACACAGCTCTGATCTTTGTAGTTGTGCTCGACTCCTTTTTGACTGCATACATGGGAAGATAGAAAACGTCTTGTGAAGACTTCTCCAGATCATCCAAGGGAACTAGTTCAGCATGCTCCTTCTCAAAGTACTCATTCATCACAAAATCAAAACTCATCAAACTGCTCCTTGGCATGTAGAGATCGCTCCAATGAGAGGAATCTTCTCACAGCCTGAGATCTGGATTCACCCAATGACTTAGCATGTGGTTTCTTAGGCAGAGGAACAATGAAACGACCCATCTTCTGATCGTGAGTGATTGTCTTTGAAGTGTTGCACAACTAATCGCTCTTCTGGAGTGAGATAGGATTGATCATTTGGACATTCCTCAATCTCCCAGAACTTTCGCAACAGATCATCTCCAGTGGCAACGCAGACATAATGAGAGACAATGGAGTGACTTGAGGCATTGACATCGAGCTTTCCAGCGAGACCCATCCAAATTCTGTTTCAAAGGCAGACAGAGAGCCAGGAGCACGATCCGCCGGCCCTGACGTAGAATTTCAACAAAGATGTCAACTCCCAAAAGTAGGTCTATTCTTCTGGGGAGACCAAGTCTGGGTCTGCTAGGGGAATACTCTGCAAATGTCTCCACTTCAAATCAAAAGAAATGGGGTGAAGTGGCAGGTCACACGTCACACGAGGTACAACAACAGCTGTCACCTTGAATTTCTTTGAAGGAGACCGAACAGAGGATATAGTGAGACTACTGACGGCTTGGTGAGGAGAGTTGTGAGAGAGACCAGCAATGCCTGAGATTTGCACACCTTGTCGGGAGCGTGGAAGACGCAGGCTTTGAGACAAAACGCTCCGATACAAAGGAGGCTGACGAGGCAGAGTCAAGAATGGCTCTAGCTTCCACGTAGGAACCATCAGGAGCATCAACCAAAACACGACAGGTCATTAGCAAAGATTTGGAAGAAAGTCCAGTGGCAGTATTCGACACAACAGATTGAGAAGTACTAGTGGTACCCAGTGGAAGTTGATGCAATATCCTTGTGTTCCAAGTGTAACAAGGTATGATGTGGCTTCTGACATTTCCTGCATCGATGCAGAGACGTGCACTCCTTCACAAAATGCCCTGGTCGGAGACAATTCATGCAAAGGTGGTGTGACTTCAATGTAGAGACCATCTCATCGTGAGGTAGTGACTTGAATTGCAGACATGCATATAGAGGGTGTTTGTGAGACTTACAAATGACACAGTTGTGGCCTGTAGAATTAACAGTACTGGCTGTAAACGAGGTTATTGACCTTCCAGCATTAGAACCCTCTTCACTGAGTGATCTTCAACTCGAGAGGCTCTCTTATGGTCTGAGACTGAAGCTTCAGAAGCTTGGGCACGTAGGTAATGAACTCAAGGAGCCTCTGGTAGTGTGGTACATCGATCGAGTCTTGACTGTACTTTTGCCACTCAAACATGGTATTAGTATCTAGTTTGAGCTCAAGCACAGATGTGATAAAGGAACCAGATGGCTCATACTCCATTGCCTTGAGAGCTCGGAGATGTTGTTGAACAACATCATGGAGTCGGCGGAGTTCTTTTCCAGTTCCATCTCTGAGAGAAGTGGCCTCAACAATTATACAAAACGTGTGTCTGGTGAATAAGCCGTGGGCGATCATAACGTGCCTTCAGGCTTTCAATGGCTTCAGAATAGCAATCACCAGATCGAGACAGACCTTCAATGACACCCTTTGCTGTACCATCCTTAAGCGAATGTCGGAGATACACCAGTTTCTCTGCATCAGACAAACCAGATCGGCTATGAATTGAAATAGAGAATTGCTCCCAAAAGGTCCTCCAGTTTATGATGGTTCCCATCAAAACTTAGGTACGTCCAATTTGGGGCAGCTTAACTCCCTTGCTGATCGAGTGAGGGGGGTGGAGTTGAGTCAAAGGTTTGACCAGACGGGAATAGCAACCTCTTGATTTTAAGAGAGCAGTCAAACAGCTCTTTATCAAGCTGTGTTTGTGAGGTATAGAGATTGATCGGATTCCTCTACACCAAGGGACAGAAGAAAACACTACAGATATCTTTCAATTCAACCTTGAGATCACGAAGTTGCTCTTCATATTGATGAAGAAGACAAACATCATCAGGTCCTCCAGACAAGGAACCAATTCTTTCGTTATAGTAAATAAATTTCTTTCAAGGCGAACTAACCTTCGAGAGGCTATCTTACGAGGACCAAATTCGGAGGAGGAATCACAGACTGCAATTAGCCGTTTAATACGAGTGGACAATGTGGCCATCTCGTCATCATGTCCATCTAGAATGTCCTGCTCTTTGAGCATACTTCAGTGTCGTCAATGAGATCGATGAGTGCATAGTGATGAAGCTTGAAGTCGGAATCTAGACTCTCCAACTTCTGCGACATCTGTCGTGCGAGATCAAGAGTAGTGGGCTGATCAGCCTTGCTCTCCAAATCCTTCAGACGAGTGAAAAGTCGAGTTATCGACGCACGAACGACACCTCGTCTCTTCCTAAGTATAGTTGGATCTTGAGCCATTAATTTTCATCAATGAGGTGAAAATGAGAATCAAAATGGAGGTGCTAAGAGAGCACGTGGTCGAGTACGAAAGATGAATACGACGGAGATAACTGAGTTTTGAGAGAGAACAATCAAACTATCGATGTTCTTGCTAGTATCCGGTTCGGTGGACCAAAATATGTTGAGTTTCTCTCCCGGATTGAACGAGATACAAAATTTGACATTCAACAAAAAAAACTCTCTTTTCAAAAGTATGTGTTTCCAATTTATATGAGATCAAATTAATTATAAGTGATAATTAGTATGAATGATGGTCAAAACAGGAAGTGAATGATAATAGATAACAAACTAGAGTAAACATTAACATAATGAATGATAATACATAAACAAACTATAGTAAACATTAACAACTACACTACAAAATTTGCAAGTGCATATATTACAAAAAATAATGGATTATTAGGGCAATACGATGATAATAAAACACACACCCGAAAGTCTCCAAGCAAAAGAGCGCAAGAAAATGCCACTGACAATGATCTTATAATATGCAGTCCACACTTTAGCTATCTATCTAGGTAATGAGAACAAACAAAACTCATAAAATATTCATTAATAAAAAAGTGAGTATTACTGCACTAACTATTTGATGTCTGAGCTTGCTGTACATAGTATCACCAAAATATCTTATAAATGTAATGTAATCATACATTAGAACATCCCAGACATTTACAAAAGTAGATGACTATGAAGACAAATGACAGAATGACTAAAGAATCTTGACTTATGACTTGTCATTTTCTCAAATGTTATACTGAAAACAGAGAAACCTAAAAATATAAAATGCTATTCATCAACTTTATAATTTCCAATTGTAACAATGACCTGATATGAACTTAACAGACTATACACTTTAAATATATGAAGTACTTCACAGCTATACTTGGGATAAATATGATATTCAACAACCACTAGTTATATGTACAGATTGCAATGCAAACTTATTTTGTTGAACGTAAGTGTAACCTGTTGTTTTTACTAATGTAGTACTGTTTGTCTAGCTATATCACCTTCACTTTGTAATACATTAGTAAATAATAATACTATATGTTGATATTTTTCATAACTATGCAAACTCTATACACTGTATTTAAAAATAAATCAATTTGCAATCAATTATCTTTTACAGTTTTGGTACATAATTATATGTACAGTATATAATAATGCGTCATATATGATCTGTTTTGTAATAATGAACCACTTCTGTCAACCTGTTTCTATATGTGATACAAGTATTTGAGACTCAGGCAAGATATGTAGAGACTGTTGAAAGAAGTAATTGGGTTAGGTTGTTTAACAATATTCATATTGTGTGTAAGTTATATTGGACATTGTTCTCTGTTTCTCCCTACAGTCCAAGGCAAGTACAGTCAGAGTAGCGGTACTCCATGTGTGTTAGTGATCTAGCTGACTTTTTAATTCAGTGAGCTTTATCACTTAGTTTTTAGTTCAGCTGTTGTTTGAACTAAGCCTGTCATAAGTCATTTTGAAACATATCTGAGTATTCCTTTCTCTGTAATATTTAGAATTTAGTAACCAGTATATTAGTACAATGTAGGAAGTCTGAATAATTTTGTCTACTTTTGTGTCAGTATCAGCTTGTATTTGTTAGTACTAGAGGTTTGTACTAGAAATCTTAGACAGCATTATTCATTTTAGCAACCAATGTGCACTGTATTATTATATGATTATTGTGTTGTATATCCAGTCCATAAGTTATCTATGCAACATACTTTATAAAATATGCATATTGTGTGTGGACATCTTTTGGAGTCTTGAGTTGTGTGCTGTATCATATGTGAATGTGTTTATACTAAAGTTATTAACTAGTCATTTTAAAACATAATATCTCACTAGTCCTTTTCTCTGTAAGATATAGGCTTTAGTAACAGTATATTTTGTGTATTACTTCATTTTAGCAACCAATATGTTGGGACATTACTTCTGCAGGGCTGTTTAGAATACTACAATTACAATAGTAAATATTCCATCATTTTGTACCATGTATTTTTTACATAATGTATATGTGATAGATTTATTACAATTGCTGTATTAACGTTGTAAATTTTCAATTGCATTAACACTGTGTAAATTTTGTAATTTAATTTCTCCGAAAATGTAATATTCTAATTAAAGAAAAAAACATCTGTAAATAACAAAATGTATTTAAAATATTCCAACAGTCTAAACTAGTTTAGTAATGTTGTGGTCATTGAGTGGAGCAAATATCAAGTTCTTCCTGAGCTCCTATAACAGTACAGTTCACAGAAAAGCTCATAACTAGTGAAAGGTAACTCCCTAGAACCCTCCAAGTGTTGAATGCATAAACAACAAGTCCGCCACCTCATTCAGATCAATCTGTTGTCTTGACAGATCTTCTATATTAGGACACACTAACATAGTAGCAAAGAAGGTCTAATATTAGCATTGGTGATACATGAAGTCTCCATGCATGAAAGTTATTTTGTTCGTTCAATGAGTTGATTTGATGATTGCTAGAAAAGTGGATGGTCATGATTAAAGAGTTTGAATGAATGGATTGACACACACCTATGAAAGCATACTTTGTACAAGTACCATCTATTCATATGATCAGCTGCCTATATATCCATTCATTATCCTTACCAGGACAAACATTATACAGAGACATTAGAGAAGATAGTATTCACAGCAGAGATTATGGAGTCCTCTTTAACATAAATTGAGTTGTACCAACTGTGAAAGAACAAAATTAAACGAGAAAGCACTGGCCTTCCAACCATAATGTATTGTTGATGTAGTACAAATAAATACAAATAATAGTACTAAATATGCAGACTTACATGTATTGCACTACTAACACACATAGCAAAATAAATTAATAGGTAAATATTGCTTGATTTCCAGGAAGGACAAGCTGACGCTTTAGTTCTTTTATTACAATTTGGTTCTGATCCAAGTACTACTGATAGTCAGGGAAGAACTGGTACATGTGTGTGCACACATATGTTTAAACTATATATCACTTCTTATAATTTTATATGTGCTGTATTTCAGCTTTAGATATTGCCAGAAAAGCCCGTGAAGGAGATCAAGCAGTGAAAATTCTTGTTCAACATCAAAGAAAATAAATGTTATTCGTTAATAGATACTTAACCTAAGTATGTTTATGATTTATTTATTTTTAATATTTTTGACTAACAATAATTAAGGAGTCCTCTTAACATAAACCGAGTTATACCAACTGTGAAAGAACAAAATTAAAAGAGAAAGCACTGGCCTTCCAACCATAATGTATTGTTGATGTAGTACAAATAAATACAAAATAATTAATACTAAATATGCAGACTTACATGTATTGCACTACTAACACACATAGCATTTGACATTATAGTTACCTCAAAGCAGAAGTCACAGAATAGAAACTGCAAGACTCTCAAACCATTTTATCTGCCAAGTCAACAAGCAGATGTCTTTATCTGTTTGTTTAAATATATGACATTAATATAAATTCAATGTTAGTTGCTATACATCTGTTATGAAATACCATTTTTTCTTACACTGTACTGTACATGTTATGGAATCTGTTTCTCCAGAGATGTTATGTGGTAAGGCCTAGTTATCTTGAGATAGTTGTTGTATATGTAGAATAATTATTAATCCAGGAGAGGAGATAATAGTTAAATTAACATTAAATATATAACCTGGCATGTTGCATAGTGACACCTTTTCTCTAAAAAGAAGTAGTTCTGGTAACAATGTATCTCTTCTTGATGTATGACACTTATCAATGAACTACTAACTTAATCTAGTATTCCCTTGCCTTTTATTATAGTTCAATACTTAACTCATAGACTCTATAAGTACTTTCTTTGTTGACATTGAGAGCGGTCATCCTGTTTGTTTTGTTTTATTTATTTTACCTAAAGGTCTTCTTTAGGTAAAATAAATAAAATTCTTTGTTCTCCTTTAGTCCTGTTTTTTTGATGTTTTTAAAGAAGTTCAAGTAACTTGGGGCATAGTTTCTGGTGAGATAATTAATTATAGTTATGTATGTGTGCTTTAATTAATCAATATATTCATGAAGAATTGTCTTTGATGCCTAATTAGTCACTAGTGACAAACCTGTCTTGAATCCAGACTATCGTATGGTTTCTCTGAGAGGGCATGGTAGTCTGACAGCAATACTGGAGCCTCACTGTATTAGATTTCAGTTTTTCACAGTCTTACTTTAATTTGCTGTTTTCACTGTTAATAAATCACCTACTCTGAACTGGTGTAATCCAGACAAATTTTAATTCTATCATGAATGTAGCAAAGTCACAATGATATCAAGTTTATAAATATAGCAGTTTTGATAAATGGCTCAGGAGGTTTACATGTGTTCTTACCATGCATATGGGGTACAACATATGCTTATAACACTACCATATATATTTTCTCTTATAGTCATGACTGTATAAGAGATCCTTAGCTCATAGTGCAAAATGTCCATTGTGTAAACCTAATCTCACTTTCAAAGTTGGATTTGTTGTCCCAAATTTTCTCATGTTAGCTATAAATTACAAAGTTTTATAAATATTTCTGTAGGAAGGATATATCCTGTTGTAACTTGTCACCAGATGTTTTTGTTAATGCTATTGCCTTGACATACAATATAGTGACTTAAATATTCATCAATTCTCTGGCAGTAAATGAGATTATTGTTAATTTAAAAAATTAGAAAGATTAGACTATTGAGTGAAGTTTATAAAGTAAACAGCTGAGACTAAAGGACTTATAGAGACTAACTAAACAAGCTGCTATTAACAGTTTAGTAAGTTGGTTTACATAAACGCTGTAAAGTTTTTGATTTAAATGCTTCAGAAGCTTTAGACTATTGAGTGAATTTTATAAAGTAGACTGCTCAGACTAAAGGACTTATAGGGACTAACTAACTAAATTCAATTAAACAGTTTTTTTAAATTGGTTTGCATTAATGCTATAAAGTCTTTGATTTAAAGACTTGAACGGTTTAGACTATTGAGTGAAGTTTATAAAGTTAACTGGTCAAATAACTATAGGACTTAAAGGGACAAACTAAGTAAACTGTAATCAAGAGTTTATTAAGTTAGTTGGCATTAACACTCTAAAGTCTTAATATAAAGACTTGGACGGTTTAGACTATTGAGTGATGTTTGTAAAGTAAACCGCTGAGACTAAAAACACTTAAAGGGACAAACTAAGTAACTGTAATCAAGAAGTTTTTCTTTGCATTAACGCTCTAAAGTCTTTAATTTAAAGATTGTAGAAGGTTTAGAGTATTGAGTGAATTTTATAAATTAAACTGCTCAGACTAAAGGACTTAAACAGGACTAACGAAGTAAACAGCAATTAACAGTTTATTAACTTGGTTCGCATTAACCCTCTAAAGTCTTTAATTTAAGACTTTAGATGGTTTAGACTATTGAGTGAAGTTTATAAAGTAGACTGTTAAGACTATAGGACTTAAAGGGACTAACTAAATAAACTGAAATTAACAGTTTATTAAGTTGGTTTGCATTAACACTCTAAAGTCTGTAACTTAAACACTTTAGAAAGTTTAGACTATTTGGTAAAGTTTATAAAGTAAACCGCTCAGACTAAAGTTCTTAAGGGACTATGTAATTAAACTGCAATTAAGAGTTATTAAGATGGTTTGCATTGACGCTTTCAAGTCTTTAATATAAATAATTTAGAATGTTTAGACTATTGAGTTAAGTTTTATAAAGTAAACTGCTGAGAGTAAAGGTCTTAGAGGGACTAAGAAAATAAACTGCCATTAACAGTTTATTAAGGTTGCTTGGCATTAATGTTCTAAAGTCTTTAATTGAAAGACATTAGAAGCATTAGACTATCAAGTGAAGTTTATAAAGTAAACAGCTGAGACTAAAGGACTTAAAGGGACTAAGTAAATAAACTGCGATTAACAGTTTATTAAGATGGTTTGCATTGACGCTTTCAAGTCTTTAATATAAATAATTTAGAAGGTGTTGACTGTTGAGAAAATTTTATAAAGTAATCTGCTCAAACTAAAGGACTTAACGGGACTAACTAAATAAAATTGCAATTAACAATTTATTAAGTTTGTATGCATTAACGCTCTAAAGTCTTTAATTTAAAGACATTAGAAACTCTAGACTATTGAGTGAAGTTTATAAAGTAAAACTGCTCAGTCTAAAGGACTTAATGGGACTAACTAAATAAACTTCAATTAACAGTTTAGTAAGTTGGTTTTGCATTAACGCTCTAAAGTCTTTAACTTAAAGACTTTAGAAGTGTTAGACTATTGAGTGAAGTTTATAAAGGTGAACTACTCAGTCTAAAAGACTTATGGAACTAACTAAATAAACTGCAATTAACAGTTTTAGTAAGTTGGTTTGCATTAACGCTCTAAAGTCTTTAATTTTAAAGACTTTAGAAGGGCTCGAAGAGGCTAAGTCAATAAACTCAGTTGACATTTTTATTAATTGGTTTGCATTAACACTCCAAGCTTTTTAATTTAAAGAGCTTAGAACATTTACGCTATTGAGTGAAGTTCATAATGCAAACTGCTTAGATTAAATGGCTCATATGACTAACCCAATAACTGCAATGGACAGTGTTTTAAGTTTGTTTGCATTAACACATCTAAACTCTTTAATTTAATGAGTTTAGAAGGCTTAGACTATTGAAACTGCTTCGATTAAGAGTTTGAGAGAGAATAGCTCAATAAACTGAATTGATAGTGGATTAAGTTTTGTTTGCACTACTCTCTAAACTCTTTAATTTAAAGAGTTTAGAAAGTTAGACTATTGAGTGAACTTCACAATGTAAACTGCTTACACTAAAGAGATAACAGTCAATAAACTGCAGTGGATAGTTTAGTAAGTTGTTGCATTAACTCTCCAAACTCTTTAATTTTGCAAAGATGAAGTAGTTTAAATGTTCTACTACTAAATAAGCACCACAAGAGGCTTGTCAAAGTGAGCATTTCTACTTGATCATCAAGAATTTGAGATCATGCCATTATAATAACTAATAACAGTCCCTATATATTATCTAATGTAATAGTGCCTATTGTGCTTTGTCTCTCTGATGCAGGTTCGGTAACAGAAACACATGCATCTTTGCCATTGTAGTGCCTTTGTCATGACCTCATTACACTGGATGAGATTTATTGCTTAGCCTATTGACTGTCTGAGGCACGTATGCCAACAGACAAGATAGCTTAATTATATTATAGTAATTTAATGTCTCTGATCTCTACATTTTACAGTCATCTTTGTAGATTGTGCAGTAGTTATTGACCAAGATCATCAAATCCTAAATCTATGAAGTTGGCTCTCTTTAAACTATACATCTATAAAACGTATCAAGAGGACAACATCCAATAATAAAGGTTCAGCAATAGTTCCAACAGAGGCAATATCATCAGGAACACGAACATCAGACATCACATACCTCAAATTATAAAGGTGATACTACTAATATAGGCAACACCGTGTTGCAATTAGTACAAGTAATGAACAGATCCATCAAAATAGAGTTATTGAACAGTGTAAGATTTGAGTGTATAATGCTATAGTGTGTAATTACATATATACCTTTTCCTGCAGTTGGATCAGCTAAACTTTTGTTAACGTTTGTTTATAGGAGAAGCAGCCCTTTTTCCCCCCATCCACTATGCTTACTCTTAGGTACGGACACTGGACTAATTTAAATCTAAAACATTATACAAACTGTCTGGACACTTTAACAAAACATACATTGCACTCATTAAGTATCATTTTAAAAAAGTACAAGGAAAATGTAATATTAGTAAAATGAATAAAGATTTAGAGACATAAGTGTCGTCAAATTTAAATATTACTCAATAGACAATTATTGTTAGAATGATTTAAAAGGTTATTAATATATCCAGTTATAATAATATTACGAGGAGATAGCGGAGGTGCAGTTCATTTTTTGACTAAAAAAAACATGGAGCAAACAGTTATGTTCATTTATTGTTTCATGTGGTATACCCCTTATTAAAACTGAAACTATTATTACCTATATCAGACAGAAGTAATGAAGTAGATATATTACTAAGCGAGCAATTTAGCTTATACAGGAAATCAACTCAAAATAGCTATATCATATAGAAACAAAGGAGTAACTATTTACACTTGTTAGAACAATCCAGTAACACAAGCAAGCATGGGCTATTCAAACACTTGTCCCTATTCCGATACTACAATACAGACCAAGCCAAGACCAAGGAGTAAGGATCTTAGTTTATGTTAGGGACAATGGACTGTCTGAACCTATTTGTTGTTAAAAATTGTAGTCACTAAGGTTTTATTGTTGTTATGGTGTTAGGTAACTTACAATTAATCAAGTAAAAGCTCTTGCGTTGGCAATGTCAACAGCTATAAAGAATGCACCATCAATATTTACATTGCCTGACTTGGGTACAGGATGTAAAAGTGAATCTTTCCGCCGGTTTGATACCAACGACGAGGGGACAGGAGTGGAGGAGGTGACGCAATTGACCATTTGGGACTCTTTCTGGAATGGATTTTTGGAAATGACATTTTTGATAGCCTGCAGTGACTGAAATTGAAGGAAGAATCTTTTCTCATTTAATTCGAGGAAATGGAGTTGGACCCTGAAGTATTGTCATCGTATTGTTGTGTTGGTACACTATGGGTTACTTCGGTTTCTTGGGGTCATATGTTTCTGGAAGAGCGGGGTGGGGTTTCTTAGCCTTAATTGTAAAGCTTTGTCCAAGTCCCTGAGAAACTGTATCAGGAAGCTATGCCTTTATGTAATCAAACCTTTTCTTTGCAAACCATGGAGAGTGGCTTTGCTGCTTGAGAAGGGGTGTTCTCTGCCTGCTTGTTGTTTTCAAAGGAACGCTGAGCAAACCTGAACAAAAATCCTTCCTTTGGATGGCCTTGAAATTTTGGGCAATCTTTATTAGTAGTTTAGGTTTTTGGTACTGCCCAAAGTGATACATCTAAGGAGGGATTGGTGATGCCTGCACAGTATTATTGTCTTAACAATGATCTTATCAATAAGAGCGATAATCATATCAACCTACAGTCTCATGTTGAATTGGCGATGTGTTGGGGGGGGTTGGGCTTTGTTTTTTTGGAGGTACACTCATTTCAAATGTTGAAAAGCAGAAACAAAATCGGAGAGGTCGAAGGGTGTGTATCTGTGAGCTTATCTACTAAGGCATGAACATGACCATCAATAGGAGAGGTTTCTACTTTAAAGGGGCTGGGTTCCAGTAAGTAGCACACGGAGGTCCTTGTTTCTTAAGCATTTTTTGAGGGGGGGGGGGGGGGAAAAGAGGAGGTGTGTGTGTGCAGAGGGAGCTGACTCCCCTAAACTTGAAAACACATTTTCCTTAGTTTTTCTTGGTGTTATGGAGAGGACAGAACTGCTTTTTGGAGATGTTTTACCAAATACTCGAGGAAAATGGGTGAAATGTAGATAAATGTTTGATCTATCGCTATGTGATCAGGTAGTGGTTGTGGAATTTACCAGTAGGTGGGTGTAGTGGCCCAAACCATTTGCATAGAGCATCTCGGGAAGTAAACGTCCGGTGAGTGATAGTATCATAGCTCATTGGAGTTAGGAAGGGCCCAACCTGTTGCTATCGGATCAGGCTTAGAATGATCGTGATTCACAGAATCAAAAGAGTGGCTTTGCTACAGGCATAAGGTGATGAATTGCTGGTTAGTCATCGGAGTTATGGAGTAGCCGACCTGTAGTTTATAGGCTCAGGCAATGGACGACTAGTGTTTATGCATTAGGCAGTGCATGACTTTCTGCTTTAAATTATGAATGCCCGTTATTTGATAGATCAGATATCGGAGATTTGAAGATGGGAGACCACCAACAGATATTCTCCTGACTGTACTCGATTAGTCCATGCTGAAATGAAAGGAAGACCTGTTATTCTATGTGGAATAGAATTTCCACTAGTAGGCACTATTCACCAATGCAACAATTTCGACCCACTTTCACGTTGGCAGCAACAAATCTATAAATGTGCAAAGAAAAATTATAGTTTACAGAAGTGGTGCATATAAATACAAGTATAACTGTATTTTATGAACGTGTTCGTACGTCACTTAGGGTATTGGTCACTAAAATATTATGAGTGCAGTGCGTTTTTCAATACAAAAGATCAACCAACAGTTAAAACATCTTTCAGAGGCTATCTGCAACTTTGGTTTGATCACATTAACAGCCTAAACAGCCCTATAAATAATTGAAATGCTTTGATCTCAAATATATTGAATTATGGGTGTGGTATTTATGTTCATGTCATACAGCCTTCAGCTTCAAGTAGTTGCAGTTATGAGCATCTTGACAACACTCCTCAGGCAATATATCTAGTATGACACTGGAATAGTGCTTGAACTAAAATTTGTTCATTGAGACTTTAGATTGAAAAGTTAAAGGCACTAGCGTATTAAACAAAAGGGTCCTAACACAAATCAAATGTTAAAAAGTACTAAAAGCGCTGCCCCTTACCACTTCTAAATGCCAAATTGTGATATTGATCTGTTTTATCAATCCTCCTTTGTTTGATAAGTCATTTCTTAACTTACCCAACTTGTAACCAATCCACCCAGTCTTGTAACATTTGTGGATCAGATGCTGATATAATCGTAATGTCTGTTACTAATTGCCATAAGTCACTCTAATAAATAATTCCGGCCTTTGCATAAACGGCAATGGATTAAATTTAGTGTTATGGTTGATCAATATCGATCCCTTATAATAATTACAAAAAGGTAAAAAGACCAATAGGTTAGATGCATGTGCATAAAATTAGAAGGAATTACAGTAACAAACATAATGTACACATTATTACACAAACCAATCGGTTAGCACAGTCATGCTGATGGTGCATGGAAGTCCAATGTTTGTGTGGTCAAATAGGGTGTGGCAAGTTTCGTCGAATACCCACTGAAATGCTCAGTGTGTCAAACTCAATAATCAACCTTGAGTGGTGTATCTACTTGGAGTAAGGTGTTCTGTTAAAAAAATAGTGACGCATGTACTACAAATACACCACGAATTGAAAATGTTGCCTAAATAAATGTATAATGGAATGATTTACAGATGTCAGCAATCCCAAAACGAGCAAAGTTAACAAAACAGTTATAACAAGAGAATAAATTGTTAATATAAAGGGTTCCTAACTGGTGTGACATATGTCATTATCCTATTCATACGGAATGTTACATGGTATGTATATGTGAATAATGGTTATATTGCTATAGTTCACAATATCACTAACAGTTACTGCGGTTATAATAACAGATAACTCAAATGACATCACAGATCAATGAAACTATTCCAAATAGACACATACCATACTTTGTGTCCATGAAAGTAATATCATTGGTGACCATAACAGTAATAAAATGTTCCATTAGTTTGTTCATTATGATAGTCAATCCTAGGAAAACACTCAGGTGTAGTTAAATGAACATATTTCGATACTGAATATGGAAATTGTTTGAATTTAATTAGTTTTGATTGAGAGGATGTTTAATTGAACCCAGTTCATAGACCAATATGGAACCATACATCTATAAAAAGTGACTGGGTAATTAACATACCTTTAAAATTCTGTTCCTCCATGCACTCATAGTATAGCAATTGCTCTGTGGATAAGTATATAAACCACCGTCCGTCCATGTTTTCTGTACTTTGTGACCCTTCTTTGGTCAGTCTTACCCTTCTTCATTATTTCATGAAATATTTCTTCATACAAATTCTTGAATAATATGAGTTTGAAGGAGATCAGAGTGGTTCTCTGTTAAAGCACTAAAAAAGACACAAAATCGGACATTAGTCTGATTACAGAACCACTCAAAAATGTTCTTGTTTTTTTCTAGCTGTTTTCTTCTCGACCATTAGCATAATAAATCTTCAAAATTATTCCAGCTATGGCTTTCAATGTGTACAAATCCACTACATTCAACATCTAGCTTGTTATAAATTGCCCAAATTGACGTCCACACAATCTAGGAATCTTATTACAAAGGTTACTTCTATGAGACTGAGGCTACTAACACCCCATGATATTGTAAGAAGGGGGTCCAAGGTTGGCATCCGTTTGTCTTTAGATTTCCATCAGAATGTTTTCTTCAACAGCATTAGGAATTCATCAGGAGGACATAGTGTCCCCTCGATTAAACGCTTCACACTGAATTACTGGGTTTTGTAACCATTTGGAACCAACGAAATCCATTGTTCAGCTGAAGCCAGAATGCTTCATAGTTTGTGAATGACTTGCCCTCTTCAACATAGGGGCGATTGGTTTTCCTTTATGTGTAGAAACACTGCAAGATCAATTGCGCACAGTGTGTGCTTTTCTTGTTGACCTTGCCATTTGAAGCTATCTATGAAGAGGAATAATGTTATTAATTCCAAACAACAGAAGTCTGTACATACATTAAATACAACTGGTATGTGATTTTTTACAAACAAATTTTATAGAAAGGTAAATATGTATCATTTGTACCATTCGATGGCCATACGGACCCATCAGTTTTCACCTACTTCAGGCAAAATAGCAAAGTGTTTTTTGCTAACTAATAAGCAGATCTTGATGCACAAATATCCGAAGCAACGGACGCATCATATTTATGCTGCAAAACTGAATGAAGCAATTCTGATTGGTCAACATAGTCTAAGTTCGTCATAAGTCATATATTTTGGTTTTCATTAAGCTATATTTATTCATTTCTGGCTTAGTGTTGACATGTAGGCAATTCTAATAGAAAGTGGTATTTCTAATAAAGTAATATCTTATTAATGTAGAGAGGTACAATTTGAAATTGAAACAAGACCATTGACACTTCAAAAATACATTATAACATAACATGTAATATAACAATCAGGACATATGTACATTTATATACACAATATTTGTAAAATATAAATAATGTTTGTCTAGACATAATCTATGAATGACTTATTACTAATTCTACATTCAAAAGGGCACTCCTCTTTTTAATTAACAGTTAACACTTACTTATATCAATTCTAATTTATATTAGTATCTACTGTATTTATTGAAAACAGTCCATACTTATACCAAGAGTGTCTTATGTATTTCTTTGAAGTAGTCTTATGAGGAAGTTAACGTCTTCTTATATAGGGGTTAAAGAAAAAACTCGACTAAACAATAGGTGTTTTGAACAAATACAATAGTATGTGTCTGCTATTCTGAGATGAGCACATATTTTGTCATGGAAACAACTAAGCAAAACATTAACCATATGCTTGTCATTCGTAGAATGACTATCAAAAAATATCAGAATGGATATACAATCTGTGTCTTTAGATTGGACAACAAGTCTACCTTCCTGTATCTAATTAACTGTTTCTACAAAAAAATTAGCTTTACCAGTCCAATATGTCTAATTGTCACTACAAGCTTTCTCCAATAGCAAAAGGTCACTAATGCCTAGAATAGATATAGGGTAAGTCAAATTACGAGTACTTTTTATACAAACAAGTACATTCATTGTATAAGCTATGACTGTATATAGGTGCCTTACAAATACTGTTCATGTTCTTATTGGGATAACAGAATGCTAACTATACTCCTTAAACAGAACAGCTATAAAATACTTCTCTTCCATAAAAATATGGTCACAAGGTAGTAATTGAATTTTAATCTATTGTTTCATAATGTAAACTTCAACATTATTATGCTCTTGTTTATCCAGGTTTATACTTAATACTTACTTTTAAAAATAATATGCTGATCCAAGTAATAACAAAAGTATGTGATATTTTCAACATTGAAGTAAAATATAGCAACTCTACATAAAGTGACCAACATGTATATACCTATGATGAAATTTTAGATGAGGATAGAAACTATGTTACGGTAAATCCAAGAAAAAGACACAAAGCACAACATGTATAATTAAATTTTATAGTATTGAAACATGAGTAGTATTAGTATTGTTGCTGTCTAAATAGACTACACAGAAAGACAATACTAACAAGGTTTGCCAAATGGAAATACTCAATAACAAACTTAGGAGGTATTTCAAGTAGTCACACATTCAGCAAAAAATGAATGTATGGGATATTATTTTTACTGTAGATGTATACAGTCATTTCAACAAACACAGTGAAACATTTCTAGATATTCACTAATACCTAAGAAACACTCCCTACATAGAGCTCTACATGGGCAATGAAGATACACAAAGAATTAGGACAATATGAGTCTTAATATTCAGAAGGCAACAGTATCGAACTATATCTATTTAGTTGATATGTTCAGTAATGTACGATAAATTTACCTTAAAGTCAAGGTGAGATACGCCTCGAAACTCTGCAGTACTATCCTTCACTCGAGTGCGTTTTACAGAGAAAGGAACAGCAACAGTGGAGGAGATCACGTACTTTTAGCAGCACACCCACAATAACTGTATAATTAAAATTATAGGGGAATGAATATTGAAACATCCCGTTGAACATAGAGAGCTGAGTATGATTATTAATCATTAAAGAAAAGTTATAAGGTGTTGTTAGCATGCTAATGCATTATTTTTTCTCATCACTGTTGTCACTGACAGTTAATTCTCTAGTTGGCGGTTCTTTTCGCCTCTCTTCAGTACTCATGGATGATATTGGACTGGAGACTGAGTTACGTATCCATCGTTCCATATTTATACCCAATAAAACCAACAGTTATTGTAATTGGGTAACATAACCCCATGGATAGGTACGAACAGCATTCAGATTAGTTTGCCAGGCCATGTCAGCCCTACCTCTTTCTGTGGGTCTGTTATTTAATATAATTATAATGCTATTTAGCAAGCACAATCCAGACTGTACTAAGCGAAACCGCGCCCCTCATTGTTAGCTCTCTCGCCCGCCCATTCACAACTGATCATTGGTTGACCCACGCCCACTTTAGCCATTGTTGTCCGTTCCGCGTCGTTGAGCGTGCTTGGTGGACAACAAGCGACTACTTTCTCAGGCGAGGTCTCTTTGTCGATAGATTGTATATTATACCTTTGTCATTTTCATATACTCCTATTTTTTTTTACTTTTATCTTGGATCATTACACAAATAATCACTATGAAAAGCGTCTGACATGCGCAGTGTGTGTTCTCTTCTCTCACAGGGATCGAATCTCTGAGTCACCTCACTCGCAATGGCTGGTCAATGTTTGAGTGAGAAAGCTTTGAGAAAATTACTCCTCCACAAGTGTTACTAGATGGTATGACACTCTGGAAATGGGAAGAGGTAGAGGAATGACAATGGTTGTTACATTTATAACAAACGTATATGTGAACTGAAACTTGTGATGATGGTTTAATGGAGGCTTAAAGTTACATTGACATTACTCCTGTACCATTGTTGCTTTAAAGATCACTACTTGTTGTCAATATTTAATTATCTATCATATTAGATAATCTAAATATGTAGTAACCTCTCAGTCAGGTGAGACATAACTCATGCCATTCCTCTCCATTAGGCGTTAGAGTGATGGTTCTCCTCAAAAGCTGCTCTTTAAAGTAGATAGTGAAGGCTATTTTCCTGTCAGCTCGTGGAGAAGATTCCAGTAAAGTAAGTATGGATTTAGAAATGATGGATATTATGAACCATCTGGCCATACATTGCTTCCTGTCCTGTTCATTTATCTTTGTATTACATTGGATCATTTGAAAAAATTGATGAATATGTGTATATTTACATGTATTTTAGTTATAACAAAAGTAGACTGATGATACTAATATAAAGTATTTGCTATTATGTTTCCTTCCTACCAGTTGTTACTTAACCTTTGCAGTGGTAGTATATACCAAACTATGTTAATAAGACATATCAGGTAGATTCCCTCCGTACAATGTACTTGTAGTTCTTATGTTAATATACATGTACTTACTATTTTAATATGGCTCTGTTTGAAAATAGAGAGGTATTAACTGTTGTATTTTTCTGCAATGTTCTTCATGTGGTGGGACCTGACAGTAGTCCGTGATGTTAGAAGTGGAAAAATTCCAAAAGTAACTATTTGATTGGTGGTACATATAAACCTTTTAAGTCATTGCTTATTTTGCTATACTAGGATGGTAAACTTATTGAAGCTCTCAAAACATTGTATCGGTGATCAGTCACTTGAAGAGTGTTCAAGAACACTTGTATATCGACAAGATGGCATAACTAAACTGGTGTTCACATAACTTAGTGGCAGAGACTGCTGATGCAGCTGAATATTCCACCTTTCATATCTACACCATCTTTTTTCTCCCTCTATCCATCCCCCTCCCTCCATCTCTCCCTTCTTCCATCTTTCCCTTCCCTCCTCTAGTTTTTTTTTTTTTTTCTAGTCCCTTAACTACTGAGCTAGAACACCCTCTTCTTTGTTGAAGTTTTTTTGTTTTAACTGACTATGATAAGTGAAACAAAAGAAACCCCTACATGCATTTGCAACCAGGAATCTCACCATTCAATGCATGTTGGCTATGTCTAAAGAGTAGTAGACTTGTAACCTGTAGTTGGCCTGTAACCTGTAGTTTTATTGAGTTATTGAATAATAAATAGTCTCACCTTGATGCAAAAGCATCAAATGCCTTAATAGATTAGAGAGCCCCACATAGCTACAACTTAGACATTTCTTGCCACTGATGCTGCCCTGAATCTGGGCATGTGAAATCTGATTGGACAACAAAATTTATTCACTAATGACCTTTGCTAGATCATTCTCAAGCATCAGCATCACCAAAGTGAATGATCTAGCTTGATGCCTGCCTCCTTCCTCTCTGTATTTCCCTCCATCTCTCTCTACTCCTCATCCTTCTTTCCTTCCTTGCCCTCCTTCCCTATATCCTGCCCTGCCCCTCTCTTTTCTCCCCATTACCTTTTCTCTCTTTCAATCCTTATATTCTAATTTTAGGTATTCCAGACAGCTATTAACAAATTGCTCATCATTTATTAGACTACCAGCTACCATTGTTGGGTTACATGAAAAAACAGTAAGTTGGTTTTATAACACTTATTTTGAGGTTATTTCATGATCTCGAAAAGCTACACCCAAGACTTGTTTACTTGAATCTAATGGTCGTGGTCAGCTTGATTTAAAAACAGTTCGTTAAGTTTGATGATGGTTCATAAGACCTCAAAAGATGTCATCAACGAATACTTTGTGTCCTGCAAAAACTGAAGTGAAGCAATGGTGTGATGGGTGAAACATTTATATTATTTTCTTTTTTAATTGTGTATTGAAAATTCTGTTAGCTTATTAATCCCCATTCATCTATCGTTTGTTATTTAATGAACCCTTCCATTCATTTTACTTGTCATCTATCTCTTCACTGTCCCTTCCGTTCCATGCTCCAATTAGTTTTTACAAACTGACCCGTTTACATTATTGTGGATATTTTCCTCTTTCCTTCAGGATGATGGTACACTGTATATTGAAGTGTCTGAATTTCACTGAAGAGATTTATATGAACCTCATTTGACTCTCTCCTTCAGAATAAGAGGGACCATACTTGGATGTGTTGAAGCAAGCTTTGGTATGATAATCATTAATTACCTATTATATAGTTAAGTTTTCCCTTTTCTTGAAAAATGTTATTGTTAACCCCCTCCTTAAATACAGTAAAGTTTTTGTTAATTGCCCTCGTAAAATTAAATATATTGCATGCCAAGGAGTTTGCTAACTTTTTGAACACAAGTGAGTTTACCATATATCAATTGGACTATTTCATCATATGTTACCTAGCAACAACGTGATCCTCGCCTCAATGATATTTTAATTCCCTCGGTCACTCAGATCATCAGCCATGACACTCATGGGATAAATATGGTGGAGACACTGGTCAGTATAATTATGATATTGTAGTATATTACAGTGCAATTTGTTTTTTAAAAGTGTCAGTACCAAAGCTACTTCATATTCACATCAATTTCTTAGACCGGCTGACTATGAAAGATCTTCTCCAATATTTGATGAGTGATGATAATATGATAATTGACCCTTTCATTTGATCAATGTCAGGACATGGAAACCCCTAAATCACTACTTCATTAACAGCTCACACAATACATATCTCAATGGTGAGGGTTTTTCTTGTTATTGTCATATGTTTGTGTTAATCATGTGATGAATGATAGGGCATCAATTGAGATCAGAATCTTTGACAGAAATGTACACTCCAAGTATTGTTAACTGGATGCAGGTATTATTATGTACATTGTACATGTACAAATGTGGATTATGACAATATTGAACATATATACAGTTATAGTAAGAATATACAACTTCACAAGTTCAGGTGATCTGATGTTAGTGTTTGAGAAAATACATCTTCTTGATCCACGTACTTATAGTACAAGATGTTCCATGTACATAATGTACATTTGTACTTGTTATGTACTATATATGTTTGCATTTTAATAACACATTGTAGCTACATTGCTATGATATCCATTTATCTTGCCATGAATTCATATCAATTGCCATGAGTCCCAATTTGTGCCTTACCATGTAATTATTTGTCATAGTATGCATCCATTTGTTTTGTCATAAAATCTAATTGTGGTTATTATATGTTTTTTGTCCCTTTTCATTGTCTGCCTCAAATCATGCCAGGCAACCCCCAATGAAGTTTATTAATACCAAACTGAAAAAGCTATGAGCTGATCATGAAATTGAGCTTTTTGCTACTTCTTTTTATAGCATTCTATAGTCTTCCACAGACAGTACTAATAATTTTCCAATGTTTTTTACAGCTCTAGCCAGGGGAAGTCCGTATCTTTCCTAAACAATTATAAGAGAGTAATTGTTGTATCTTGTACTTACTGTGTATCCATCTACATTAATATGATGGTGACATAATTGGTATGGTATGTGTACATTACAACATTTTTTACTATACATGTATGGCTACTTGTTTACAAGTATATCTGTGTACACTAATTGTATTACAAGTAGTGACATTCCAATGTATCTTGTCATTAGATGTGTGGAATTTAGATTGCTGGCCTCGAAGTGATTTTGAAGACATCATTATTACCCATGGTAACACTCTTTGTACCAAGTTCCTTTCAAGGTAGAGTATTTTTGAGAGTTGGTGTAACTATGCTCTAACTAATAATAAAACCATAGACTGCATTGTTTTTTACCTGTAGGATGTTGTGGAGGCAATAAACAACTATGCATTTGTTGCTAGTGACTATCCAGTTATCCTATCCATTGAGAACCATTGTAACAGATACCCCAATTGATAAGTCGAATGGCAGAAATCTTTTGTGGATGTGTTTGGGAGATAAACTACTTAGAAACCCCCTTACAGACTTCCCAGTAAGATACTTCTTTAATTTGTGGGAATCTGAGTAACACCCGATATAGAAAAGTCAATGTGCAAAGTTGTCACCAAGCTTCTCGAGTAGTTTTCATCAGCTTCTGCCTTTCAGATTGACGCCCTAGTGTCCTTCTTTTACAGTGCCTGGCTTGTATTAATTTAAAACTTATGTATAGCAGTTGAAAATTTTAATATGCTTGTATTGTCAAACAATAAAAATATGCATAATTATAGACGACCCACACCTACTATTAATAAAATTTCATGATACTTTTGTCCTGGTTTGAACTGTGGTCAATAGACTGTTTTTGCGTGACAACTTGTTTAGTCATGTTGTCAGCCTTGTGGCATTACAGGTGAGGTCTTACTTGTAAGAGACCAATATCTATTTTAATTAATTCTATACCTTGAAATGTGTTTGATGGAGAATAGTTTTGTAATAAATCACAATTCATCATATTCTTTATATGACTGAGTTTTGGTGGTTGTATTTAAGCTTAATATGCATTTATTTTTTCATACTCTGGCTGTCCAAAGCATAACTTGTAGTGAGCTCAAGTTATGCTACAGTAAGCACACTTTCTAAACAAAACAATGAAAGTATTACAACTCACAAAAAATACATAGCACTTTTGTCTGTAATATACATTTAAGCTTAAACTTTCCCCCCATAATATATTTTTGCACAAGGTCATGTGTATAAATGCTTCCCGTGTGTACAGTACATAACTATGTACAATGTACATATATATGTTTCTGTAAATCTACACATGTAAGTGGACATGAACACGTATAAGTTATAGCATATTGATATATTCTGTTGTTTCATTTTAGCTTGAACCAGGTGTTGCCTTACCTCCTCAGAGAAAGCTAAAAGGAAAGATTGTTATCAAAGATAAGTTAATTATCATTGTAAATGTACAAGTATGTTAATCTATTACATTATATATAATTTATAGGTGCGTGCTCCCAAAGGTGATAACAATACATCAACTCTTCAGCGAGGAGCTACATTAAACAAGATGTACCCCCCAGAAACAAGCAGAACTAGAAAGTTAGTTGGTTGCAAACAATAAAATATTTTTGTTATAATATGGAAGTATCTCAAACCCAAAGAACCAGAAAAACCCACAGCCATCATCTCCAGAAAAGACTGCTGGCAATAATGTGAGTAGATGTAAATGATTGTGCATAATTTGATAATGTACATGTTCTTTTACATATATATGTTATCTTATAGTTGGTTCCACCATTAAAAAGTCGCCAAGTCTTCTTTAAGGGTATGACCATTCTGGAAGACACCAATGATGGGTAGGGTTGTCAATATTCTCTATTGTTGCTTTATACAGGTAAGGGGTTAATGCATAGGAGGTGAGGAGGAGCATGGAGAAGCTAAAAGAGACGAGCACAGTGAACCAGTGAGGTTCTTGTCACACATGGCATGATACTGGCCTCTGCTTGCTTGTGCTGCTGCTTTCTTACCTGTTGTTTGTTCTTATGTTGCCAGTTGCCTGTGTGATTCTGTCCAATCCGCTTGTGCTGCCTGTAGTTTGTTTGACCCTATGTTATTTTTGCCTATAGCCCATCCTGAGTTTTCCTGACTTTCCTGTGTGTGTTTGTTCCTGTGTTGCTTGCCTGGTCCTGCCTGTTTGCCTTTGTCTGCTGTGTCTTGTCCTGCCTATGATTGCTTGTATTCCTGTCTTATCCCGCCTGTGCTTGCCACTGTGCATGCCTGTGTCTACTTGATCCTGTGTTTCCTGTCTGATCCTACCTGTCCGCCTGCCCTTTGCCTGCCTTATACATCTGTGCATGTCTGTAATTATTATTATTCTAAATTATTAGTGATCCGTCATCTCCACCTTGCCTACTGTAATCTAGACATCTCCTGCCTCTCCATCAGTGAAAAGAGCCTCCTCCAAAAGAGAAAACTCCTGAAGAGAAACCACTTGCTGAGACAGCAAAACCAGTATATACATGTGATAATTGACTTTGTTTGGGAAGGTGGAACTTATTAAATTCTGTTTAGGTTGAACAACATATATACACATTATATTCATTGGTTTGTACAAGATATTTGCAAAAAAAATTTGATGTTGAGGGGGGTGGGGGGGGGGGGGGGGGGGGGGGGGGGGGGTGGGGAAAAGAGAAAGAGCAAACCAATGTTAAGGCTTAATTTGGTAAATATCTTATTCAAAATGTCTATGTAGCAGTCAAGAGTTTGTCTGAAAATTATCCAAAAATAGGTGCCATTATTCCCCATCTGTGTCTCCCACAAGTCTTGGGTGGTTATTAAATTTATAACTAAATATTATATTCAATGTAATCATATGCATATGCCAATAGGTATAAATGTTGTTATACTGAACGTTTACCTTTTTGTGTAGAAGGAGAATGGACAGAAGGAGAAACAGGAAAAGAAGAAAAAAAGAAATAAAAAGAGGAGAAGCATTGTCGGCCAGTCCTTTGACAGATTTACTAAACTATGTCACAGCTATGTCTTTTGTCGTTTTGAGGCTTCAGAAAGTAAGTTGAAATGTGCAAAGAGCATTTTAAGAAATGAAAGCTGTGAGATTTTTGATTTATGTTTTTCTTATCTATTTCAACTATATATATTACTAGAGTTCACGAATCATTATATTATGTCGTCCTTTGGTGAAGAGAAGGGATGAATCTAATCAAAATCAAAATAAAAAAAAAAAAAAAAAAAAAAAAAAAAAAAATAAAAAAAAATAAAAAAAAAAAAAAAAAAATAAATAAAAAAAAAACTAAACCAAAAGAATTTGTACGCTATAATATCAGTACAGAACAGCCGTGTTTATCCAGCTGGAGGCTCTCGTATGAACTCCAGTAAACTACATGCCTCAAGTAAAGAAATATCAGTATGAATGAATGAACAAATGGATGAACAGATGGATGGATTTGATTGTCAGTGAATAGAAAGAGGGCATCGGAGATTTGGAAAAATAACTTGATGGATTGGGCTTGTGTAAAGAAAAGACTAAAGGAATGATTCTTTTTCTAGATCTATTGGAATGTTGGATGTCAAATGGTCGCACCTGAACTTTCAACATCAGATATGCCCCAGCAAGTGAATTATGCCAAATTTGAGATGAATGGAGGAAACTGGGTCAGTGAACTCTATACTGCTCTATATGTATACTTAGGTATACATTTATGTGCATGTTATTGTTACTTACTGTGGTATATGGATATTGATATAATAGATGTACATGTCCTTTCATTGTTTGTAATAGGTATATTTTAAAAACATCTTAATGTGTATGGAGAAAGGGTTTAATCCATTGTTCAGAAGAAGATAGAGGACCAGTCGTTCCTGGGCTCGTCTCTCCATCAAGATTATCTCAGCAGGAATGTTATTACCAGTAAAAAAAACTGATCTAATGGTTGAAGTTGAAATGTATGGATTTACCTGCTGATATCGTACGTCGACAGTTTACAAAGAAACGGGCCCCAGGCTCAAACCCATTTGGGATGAAGATTATTTTGTGTTTCGACGTAGTAAGTAGTGTGTTCAGACAAGTCCTATGGATGTCTGTACATGTAGATTGTATTTTAATGATCCATTTTGTATAAACCAAGATACTTCAGACATCATGTTCTTGAATTTCGAAACACATATACATACAGGACATAAACATGTGCTTCTCCTTCTTTCTCTCTAGGTCTTGCTACCTGAGCTAGCTCTTTGCGTTTAGTTGTCTTTGATAGTGATCACGTTTTTATTGACAACGAGTTCTACCAGTTATAATCAATCAGATTTAAGAGCTGGTTTCCGACATGTTTCTCTTCGTGACCAAACATAATAATCCATTGGGCATGGCTAAATCTTTTCCTCCATATCTCAAGATTGAGGACTATGTGCCTGATGAATATGCAAGTATCATGATACATTCATTGACCTATATGATTCTTATTTATTAGATATAGTGGCTGCTTTGGAAAATCGCGCTTATGTTTGCCACAAAGAGCCCTGGAGCAGCTAGCAAATGGAACTGAAGCCACAAGAGAAATGATGAGGTTAAGCAGTATTGATAGGATTGAGAACACTAATTAACCTTGTTGTGCATGGGCCTATAGCAAGAGTTACTGTAGTCTGTCAGTGTTGTGTGCTGTTACCCAGGCAAATGCTTTGCACTGGCTTTAACTCGGCAAACAAGGCACTGGTAGCCACCAAACTATAGTGGACGGTAGCAAAACTTCTGTATGTCTTAAGATATACTGCCAAAAAGAGTGTCAAATGCACAAAAAGCTTTACAAGTCTGCGGAACCTTTGAAAAAAGCACAGCTTTCAGTGAAGACTTCAGAATTCAATAAAAACCTCCTGCATACAGCTTACTGACATTTTATGGGGACATTTTCAACTTTAAAGTGAGAATTTTGGCAAACCAAAATACTTCTTTGGAAAGTTATGACAGTTTTACTAACTTTTGGCATTTATCTTTGTCAGTACATTGAGTGGGTGAACTAAAAATACTAGCACCATAGCTGTCATTGGAGAATCACTAACTTTTACTAGAAGTTGAAAAGTATTGGACCTTTTGTCAATTAGAGTGCAAAGTACCCAGTAGACGCACTAAAAGGCAAAGCTTTTTTTTTCCTTTTGATGAAGAGAATGCTGAATTATCAATAATCATCTTGCTTAACATCACATGAGATTATTGTCACTTTGAGGAGGCTAAAAAGGATAAAGAAAGTCTTTGGATAAGACTGCAGCGAGGTTAAGCATATATGAAAAATGTATCTCAAAAATGTGCAGGGCAACGAAAATTCATTTTTGAAGAAATTGAAAATATGTTTGGGATGATAATATGGAAAAAAAAGGAGAAAACAACAGGGAATTCATGTAAAACTCCTACATAAGTATCCCCCATGCATATCAACATGTAGCCTGGTTGTTATAAACATACATGTTTACTGCTACAGTCTTTCGAAGACATGTTATAGTAAAAGGCTTTTGTAAATTATTGCTGATTGTATATAGCGATTCTTTATGGATTTGTATAGTTCATCCTTACCACTATTTCTTTGTCATTACATCTTTTATTTTATTTAAAAAAAGTTTCATACTTGTTTGTCCTATCAATGTGATCAATTGAAGTAAGTTTGGAAGTGCAATAACCAGCATGTGGCTAATTAAAAAGCATGGCTGCCATCCTTTTCTCTTCCAGTCTTGGTATCTAAAGTCTGAAGTGATATGCCAAACCTTTCTTTTTGAGTTAATGTGAGATATTTTCAAATTTTTGACTGTGCTTTCTGGGGCACAGATTGAAGATTTGTCAACAAAAATAATTTTTCTAAATCCTGAAAAAAGTTTGCAATGGTATTATTGTTGACTGTGTTATTACTTAATCTAATTTCACAAATAATAAGTAGTTAATTCCTTTATGAATGGCTCTAGCAGATTGAAGAAATAGCTGGTTTACCATCTGACATCCCTTTGTGAAAGATTTTATATATGAAATAAACACACCATAATGCCACAGATCTCCTCACTTGCTTTTTTATTCTGAATCTGCTGTATCTTTATGTGTTAGTGAGCTAGAGCTTTTAGTAGCAGAAGAACCAGAAGAAGGAACAATTTCACTGTCAGCTACTTACTACAGTGTATTTTTGTTTAAGATGGAAGCCATTGTGGTTTTTAAAAAACACTCAAAAACCAGAAGTATGTCTTCAAAGTGTTTAATTTTTACAAGGAGATTTCAGGGTGTGGTATACAACAACAACATGTGGATGGTCACTTTTTCCCTGGCTATCCCTACATATTAGGTGCTAGCTGTGCCTACAATAGTGAAACTGTTGGACTTCAAATTATTGTTTGTACTTCAATATTAGTGTTTGTAGTATGTATATAACATATGTATGTGTGCATATTCTCTGTATGTCTTCAGTACAGTAGTTGACATGCAATATGAAACAGTACACTAATGTATTTAAAATGAGGATAGGATGGAAGAGTGTTCTTTATGTAGTGTAATAGATATTCTCCTTTATTGTAGGATTTGCTATTGTACTTTATGTATTATATAGTTTTGCTGATGCAGAAGAAGTTGACAGTGAACCTCAAAGACTAGAGAAAGACATCCTAGTGTTGCCTGTTTATAAAACTTCCAGTAGTCCCACCCAATAAAAGGAAAGAGTCTGCTCCCCAGAACTTCTTACCAAAGTGAGTTATATATCTAAGTACTATCAAGTCAGTATTCTCTCTTGCTCTCCCCATTTCTTTGTCTATTCGCAAACAATGGCTATCTCGAGACCTAGACCTTCAAAATCAGCCGGAACTGCTGATACTCTAGGTTTGAAGACAAAGTAACATTACCAAATTCACCAAGTTTTGGTCTGAGGTATCAAGCAATCTTTCAGTGTCCTTGATTATTACTTTATTATAGATGACACTCTGTCTTGTTTATCCTGAAACTAAAAGTAGAGAAGAGAAGTGTAACTGCTGTAATCTCATAGACTCACCTGAAGTTGTGACCATCCAGTCAGGCATTCAGTAATGATGTGATACTGGCATTATCCTTTCTTAGGATTATTTAAGATTCTAAAACCGTTTGTGAAAAAGCTAGGTAGACCTCACTAAGAAACACGGAAAAAAAGTAAGCCAATTACTAATGTTGGTTACACTGTAAGGCAACTATTACCTTTCTGTACTACCTAGGAATTTTCTCTATAATGCTAGTAGTAACTAGTCAATGTGGATCCCTTTTATGGTACCTGTCACTCACAATATGATGTCACAACAGTATAAACAGCTTTTGTTCATCATTATCCAAAACAATAACTACAAGGATTTTCATAAATGAAATAATATTGTTAGCATCCTTTGGCTAAACAACTTTTTTCAGTTACTTCCATTTTCTGATTATAACATTCCTGTTCTTTTTTTGGAATGCTCTTTTTAGGAAACTTAGAATAATTGCTAGAGTACTTAATAGTGCACTTGCCACTTACAGATGACTCAGTTTGTACAAACCACCAGATCCTCAGCTATAAGCCAAAACAACCTACAAAGACAACCTTTTCCTGTTAAATTTGAATGTGCCATCTGCCATGATGTACCATATTTCGAAAAGTAAATAGGTGTGTGCTATAGTTTACCCCATTAGTTCCCCTCTCCTTTTGGTTTAAGCTGAACAGACAAGTGGGAGTGTGTGCCCAGAAGCCGTCACTAATGAAATGTGGGGGCAGTGGGAGAGATTTGTTCACATACGCCTCTTGTTTATATGAGTCAGCCATTTAATGCTATGTGACCCAAGAAACCCATACTACGCATGTATCAGCCTACATTTATGTGAATCCACCTTAGCAAGCAACAAGTTTTGTTTTTTACATTCCTTTTTATTTTCTACTGTCCTTTGCTGTTATCCATTCACATTTTTGAGTATCATCTATCTATTTGTCTTTTTGTTATTCGATACTTAAATGATGTTTCATGGCAGGCTATAAGAGTATTCAAACAAAGCACCAAAGAAATGCTAAAGCTTCAAAGCAGCAAAGAAAGGTTCGTATAGGTAGTGCATAACAGTGCATTTCAATAGTATGTTATCATACAATATAATCCTAATGGTTTCAATCACAAAAGGAGAGGGAAGAGCAACACGAAGTCAATTAAGCTGGTTTTGAAACCAGTCAAAAGCAGAACTCAAGGCCTTAGATGACAATGTAAAACAGTGTAAGTATATTAAATAGGAGATAGTCTGTGTTTTGTGATATCCATTGTTACTATAGCTATCTGAAAGCAAAATATTTACTTGGTCACAACATGACCCTCAAAGAAGGAATTGAAAAGATGCAAAAGAGGTACTTAGTTTTTATTTTACCAATTCGTCAATTCATATGTCTTGTACTTATTTGCTAATATACATGAATCATTTAAAGTATGTTACATTCACTTGGACCTTGTGAATCACTACTTCATGCTTCATTATTTTTCGGGTCAGATCTGTGTAGGGACTTATAAAGTACAGCCTTTTGAAAAATTTACTTGCAGTCCATAATAGATGATTACGTATAAGTAAAAGTCCTTTTTGAATTACTTAATACAAGGTAACAATACAAATACCTTTAAACTGGGAAATAAATTAGAACACTTTGTAATGGTATGAACATAGATACATGATCAAAGATCCTAGGTCAGACGACGGAGACAGTAATAATATGGTACATTTTGCATCTACCATCATCAAACTGTTTAAATCTATCATTGCTCTTTCTTCCATCTTCTGACAATTTTCACCATGCATGCTGAACATATTTCCTTTTGCTGCAAGAGATGGATACTTTTTTTAATGAATTCCTTCTTTTTTTAATACTTGGCTAATTTGTGTCCATGGAGACACAAGGAGGTGCCTAAAGATTCAATTAAAAAAATGATCCTTGTTTTTTGAATGACTTTGAAAGTATTTTTCAGCCTTATGGCTCATGTTCTATGAAGCTAAATAAGTTTTTTCTTCTCTTCCCAAAGGTGGTTTCCCCAAACTACTCTCAACATGGAATTTACAATATTTTACAAGTTTTTAAGAACTTTTTTGCAAGTAACATAGCCTAATACTTGATTACAATGTTAATTTGTACTATGCAGAAATGCAGAAGGATTTTTAAGTATAAGTCAAAGTGCTATTCATAGCTGTACATCGTAAATTACTCCTTTTTTACTACCAAGTACCAATGTACTTGGCCATGCCTGGTTTTTAGATCAGGCAAAAAATTTATCCATCAACTGTAGTGACCAATACTTTGCTGAATTAGATCAAATTTTTTGGAACTGTGAAACACGTTTTGATTGCAGGACTGTTGCTATAGATTACAGTGTGATCTCATTTAGAATAATAATTTGGTGTTTTTTTTTTCATTGGAAAGAAAATGTGTAAAAACTTGGCACAAAATCATAAACAGTCACCAGTTTAACATTGACACAGTGAGTTTAGATGCATCATACATATTGATGTCTTATTTGCTAATTGTTTGTAATAATTTATTTTTACAAGCTTTACCAACCTTTTTTTAAAGAGTATTTGCACTGTTAATATAATAATACAAAGTAATAAGTCATAATATGTAGCTATCTATAATTCTTATTGTGTTGTTCTGATAACAAAATGTTGTGGGTGTTTGATTGGTACTATGAAAATGTGGAATATGAACTGCCCCAATCCCAGTAATAGAGAAAATTGATGTGTGGTAGTGATGCTTGAAAAAGGACAGAAAGAAATTGTACAGAGTTAAAAAGAAAGAAAGAGGAAATGGAAAGATCCAACAATAGGGACTGGTTTAAGGTCAGTCATAAATAAAAAATATTAATTATGTTGGTTAAGTTTTGAGAATATTTAATAGGTGTATTGGACCAGGAATTTTGTGTTTTTAGCATGGGGATGCAGACAAGATCAGAACTCAATAACAGTCCCCAATAATAAAGAGATTAAGTCTCTTTGAGTCATCTCTGGGAAGCGGGCCTATTAAATTGATGGAGAGAAACACGCAGAGTGAGGAGATGTATCTGTATCATGTACTAACTTAATAATTATCTTGACACGGTTATCTAGGAGATGGCTAAACTAGATGGACAAGAGAGTGTTACGCTTGAACTGTTAGATGTTTTCTGTTCCTGTACTTGCCTACCTTCGTTCTTATATCAAAAAAATTGATTAAAATATATATAGTATTATAATGAATGTTTGTTTAGTTTTTTCTAGACATTTTGTTAATCATTTTAGTTATTTGTTTATAATATTATGGCTATATTAGTAGTGAATGATACAAATATAATGATCCATTCTAAGGTTCTTTTTGCTGTAATACAATTTTCAGTAATAATATTATACTATAATTTATAATTGTTATGAATAAGAACTATTGTTACTTATTTATAATAAGCTTATATTAAAAGTGTATCTCCCTCCATTTTTAAGAGTTTAGTTTTTTTGTATTACCATAGTTACAATAACAAACATTTCACATGGGAAGTAATGTGAACATTAACCTTAAGCTTGGTCTGGCATTTTTCACCCCTATCATCTACTTCTTGTATTATATTAATACATCATCTTATAATTATATAACTGATTAGTGATTTATCCTGGTATTTTTGTTTTATATGCTACGTGTGCATATCCAAGCAACTCACTGTACATCATATTGACAGCAACTTATGATCCATATATATACTGTCAGTCTGTTTTATACACTTGTGTATATTTAGCCAAAACGTTTTAGTGGTCTAGCTACTGTAATAGCAAAATATACGTACCACCAATTACAGTCCATTTCATTACTCCTTTCGCGTATGGTTTTTCAGTATCAAGAATAAAATCTTTTATGATATATTATTGTAGATCATAAGTTCATAAATTATAATATTATAAGCGAGTCATTTATTATTGACATAAAGGAGTAGCAGTGGAAAAATGTGGCAGTGAATAGATTTAAACCTGTATAAAAAATGTAATAACAATGAAACTTGCCATCTCTTGTAAATGCCTACCTAGATGGGTCATCGTGGAAAGTGAATTTTGCATGGGGCACCTTGACTGCATTATTTTCATATCCTTTGTAGCCACATAATTGACCACAGCCATAAGCAAAACCAATCTATTGCATATAAAATATATATATAATATATACATATATATACATACATACATACATATGTATGTAGGTATATATGTATATATATATATTATATATGTATGTATGTATGTATATGGAGGAGAGAGAGAAGAAAGGGAGAGAGGTGAACTCTTAACTCAAGGACCATTTGACTGACTTTTGTTTAAAGTTCTTGGGTTAACATATTTGGGATAAAAATGAGCCCATGAGGATGAAACAGTCGTGTACGTGAAAATGATTCATTGGCCAAAAATTCTGCCATTATATAAGGTTAAAGTTACCTTGATTATCAGTAGCAATGGCTCTCACCTATAGTTGTCCCTACAGTCACATCTTCTGGTTCTAATAGCTTGTTGCAGTATCTCCCATTACTTGACCATTTCTGTAGTCAATAGAGGTAGAGTTAACATGACTGCCTTCACTTTAGTAACTTTAATGAATTAAAATCAAATCTGTAGTTAAATTTGTCAACATTAAGTCATTAAATTGTAACATCATTTTTGATTTAAGCATTGCAACAATATCATACTATACAAAATAAGGAAGTATTCTATTTTGAAATTTGTATACAGTGGTCAAGTTTTAATTCTATTTTTCAATTTATTTAAAGAGTCCAAATTCCCAAATCCCAAACATCTACATTCTTTCTTGATACTCCTAAAGTAAGTATTTTAACACCTAAAATTTTAAATCTATTCAAGTACCCATATTATCTGAAAAGGCTTACAAAAGTTACATTCTTTAGTAGTACAAAATGGTCACTACAAACAATTTTGTAAACATTGTACATATCACTAAAGCGTTATGTTTTATTCTCACCCTAGCCAAGGCTTTGACTTTCTCCAACATAGGTCTGGATAAACAGTACATACCACCCACTGCAAAATGAAACTTTTCGTGTTGTTATCCTATGAGAATGATTCTTGAAAATCAATTAGTTGTAAGGAGTTACCTTTATTAATGTTTTGATTCTTGTGTAACTATGAGATTTGAAGAAAATACATCACACATAGTCATTATTAAATAATTAGGGAGTCAGTAATTACAAATTTGGAAGACAGAAGAGCATGAAGCTTATTTTAGACACACGCTGACCTTGGATTGCCAAGAAGACCCACTGTGTAGTGAATGCTGACAGATTTATAGCTCATTTATAGCTCATTGGTGCAGGTTTGTGCTTCACTGCAGCCTTAAAACTTCAAATAAATTCTCCATTCTAACACCATGAAGCAGGCTATGGTAACTGAAGCATAAGTAAAGTACCTAAAATAGGCTTCTTTAGCCAATAATGTATATGAGACTCTTCCAAAAGCAATAACAGAGCTAAGAGAAACTATCTTATGTCTGTAGCAACGTATGCCTTTACCGGCTATTGTGATGTCAAAGGGCTATTTTGTGTATTCACACGTTTTTTTAAGAGGTTCCCGAACGTATC
>NW_024534569.1:0-31726 GCF_016097555.1 Gigantopelta aegis
AAAGTGAATTATAAATACGATGATCTCTTTACAAGGTTCTGCAGATTTAGGCTGTTTATAGTAAAAACTTACTATGGCGATGGTAATGGATTATCCACAGCAAGTTATGAATGGTAGAGAAGACTCCAAGCTCTCCAGAACCTCCTTCAGTTGGTGGAAAAGCCTGAAAAGCCACCGTGTCTTTTGTGTTTGTTTCGCGCAAGTTAACATTGACTCGGATCGTAGCGAAGATGTAAAGCCGCCTTATTCGTACGTGGCGTTGATAGCAAGGCTATCGCAAAAAAAGTCCTGACAAGAGACTTACAACTCAGCGGAATTTATCAAGTTTATAATGGACAGTTCCCTATTATGCAAAAGAACAAAAAAGGCTGGCCAAAACTCCATTCGACATAACCTTTCCTTGAAACGAATGTTTCGTTAAAGTACCCCGAGATGGTGGAGATCGCAAAGGAAATTATTTGGACGTTAGATGAATCGTGTGAGGAGATGTTTGAAAATGGAAAACTTTAAGCGTCGCAAGAGGATGAAAAGACCTCAAAAAGACCCTTTAATGAAACCTAAAAAAGCCATCTATTTCACAACTGGTAACCCAGGAGGAGGATGTTTTGCAGAAGATCGTGGAAAACTCAATGCCATAGTATCCACATCCCTATGCTCCACACCAGCCTAACCCAACAGCAACTTCAAGCAAATGTACCGTCCACTATGGTGGTAGTACGAAACCACCTTACTTGGCTACTCCACCTTCACCACTCAAGTGGATTGTTTGACGATCTCTATCCACTTCAGGATGCAATAAACAGCTATTCGGACTCATTCCAATGTCTATGCTGAGGATCAGCTGCAGGTTTACACACAGGGCATCACTACCTTCCTTTTTTCATCATATGGAGGTTTTGGATTCAACAATGCCCACAAATCTTTCATCAGTACACTTAATTGGGAAAAGTCATTGTAACAATTAATAACTTTTACAAAAAAATAATATATATATATTTTTGAATTGTCCCAAGCACATACCATCATAGGCAGTACAGTTTTCATTTTCTTGTACACTTACTTTTCTCCCATATCTTTCTTATCTTAATCATCATCAACATCAGAGGCAATGAAATCACCTTTCATATTTTTCTCATCTGATCATCAAATTATCATCAGAGTCATTGTTATTTCAGTTTTCACATTGTTGCATTAGTCTCTCTTCCAGACACATGGGAACTCAGAATAGTTTATTTTAATTGTTGGATTATTTTAATTGTATTAATCCATTCGTTTTGATTAATTTTTAACAAATATATACAGTACAGATATTATTAAAAATCATTGCTTTTTAAGAGTTATTTCAATCACGCAATGTGTTATTATTAAAGGCTAACAACAGCATTTGTCATTAAGATAAAGGGACATAGCAAACCAATTTATCTTCATTGTTGCAATATAAGACATTCAGTTTTGTTAATAGAGTGATGCCAAATGGACAGTTTACAATTATACGGTTTAATGGCAACATTCTAACATAGTATAGAAGAATAGAGACGTCAATGTGTATAAACAATGAGGGTCCAGTGAATTGATTGTTTGGTGTCTTAAGTGTATAATTACACAAATTAGTAAAACAAACACAACAAAACAACAAAAGGTCTTTTCAGCCTTATATATTCTTTGTTCATTTCACAATTTAGGACAACTAGATATGTCTTGTTTTGGATTTGAAACATTTTGTTCTATATTGCTAGGATCCTACAAGATCAACTACATCAGCTGAAGGCTTCTTTTCTCGTCCATCCTTTTCCTCTCTTCTAACCTCCGTTCTTTCTTTCTCGTTTAGCTTGTTCCTTACCTTTCTCGTTGCTCAAATGACGCTACAACAAAGGAGAGAGAGAGAGAGAGAGAGAGAGAGAGAGATGAGAGAGAGAGAAACCTATCAATGGACATGTCATCCAGAATAATATATCATAATAGATATGTAGACAGTGGCAACACTTAATTATCACTCTCTAATTTACTTAAGCCAAACCTGAGATGATTGGTTTCAGACAGGGAGTTTGAACTGATGAGGCTTCTTTCTTGTCTTATGCAGTTGTTGTACTTCTTGGTTCCATTTAAAGGAGCATTGATTGTGCAGGAAGTGGTGGTATTATTGGTTTAGGTGATTAATAGAGTAGGGGTGCCGAGGGTAACTGGCCTGAGTACAATGATGTGTTGAAGTATCATTTGATGTGGTTAGAGGCTGGCCTGTAAAATAGTTGTCATGACAACAGGTCTAGTGAATCTTTTAGATCTACTTTCTGATAGATCCATCAGTTGTAACAGCTCTAATATTGCCAGCTGAGAATCATAAGCATTTTCTTGTAAAATTATGCTCAGCCAAAACAGGTCCTTAAAAAATACATGTACTATAAAATGTATTAATATCATTATTACCTCACAACCTGTTGGTGACTGCATCACCTGGATTACTCGTCGTGCATTCCTGTCATTCCAGTGTATTTCCTTAGTCTCCATTGTGGTCCTGTTTGCTGTTGCCACGTCGATACCTGTGGTAACTGATAACAAAACATGAGCAATTATCATGTAAAGCACCTCCAATATCAATTGCATTCCTGACTGACTTGGGTCACCACAGTCCATGAATATTATTACCCTTAAACCTCCTGGCAGGAAGGTATTCAATGACCCATGAAAAACTAATGAATATTATTAACTCTATACAACAGAGCCATGACAATGCAGTTACCCTTGGGACTTGGTTGGTGGTAAGAAAGTTCACGAGAGATCTAGTCTAGATCTCTAGACAGTTTTAATGATATCCTATACTGATCTATACACACACATGTCCATACAAACAAGTACATAATAGGTATCTATTGGTTTTGTGAACTACATATAAATGGGTATGTACATGTACATGTTAATGGTATGTACATGTACATGTTAATGGGTATACAACGTATAAAAATAAGTTTATACTTTAGGCTTTGTTGATGTTATTGTTGCCGAGGATAAACGAGGAGGAGCATCCCCTTCTAATGGCTTTACAGAACAGTAATGTTCCACCATGAAGGTAAGCTATGTGGGAGGCTAGGTCGATCTGTAACCACACCCACCTCAGGATGAACTTCCCATCGAGGGTGCATTGGGTTGATGGATAATGACAGAGTAATTAAAGCAACGAGAAAAAGCTACAATAATATCATTGCTCCAAAAGTACGTCTTGAGCTAAATCATGTACTACATAAAAGAATATGAGTCTCAAACCAAAACCATAGTATGGGAAACAGATCTTCAGATACTCACAGTATTCCTCAAATGTGATGTCATCTTCTTCCATGAATGGGCGCAAAGTCGTGTGGATTACTCTTCATATATTCAATTTGTCTCTTCTAAGTGTACGATGATCGTAAAACTAGTTTGATCAGGTAAACTGGTCATCAATGCTCTAAACTAAACAAACAATTCCTACAAATAAACATTACAACTTGTTTATGTCCACTCCACACTTTAACATTACAATTAAGGTAGTTGGGACTGTACCACACCTCACAATAACAAAATAACTAACTCATTAACTCACCCATCACCAGGGACAATCTTTTAGTTGTAATCCTTGAATAGCTAACTGATCAGTGAGAACTCTTGAATTCTGGATCACCTTCTTTAAGAATATTTCTGTCTCTTTTAAGAGCTTGTCTAACTGCTCTCTCCTTTCTTCTTGTCCCTTTTCCCATTATCACTCCTTTTTCTTGCCTTTAGGCATCACCCAAAACTCTATAATATAATATCATGCTTTGTACAACCCAACCTCTTTTATGATTGATTCAGCAGAGTCAGCATTATTAAATATTATTTTAATTTTTTAATAATCGACAAGTACATTTTAATAAAGCATTGATTTCTCTATCATTAGGGTATCCATGAGCAGCGCATCTTATGAATCCTTAGAATCAAGGAGAAAAGCATATCCAATTATGAGTTATGAATAGAGAGTGTCTTCCTGACTTTGGAAAATTTACCAGTGTAACAAAGAAATTGAGCCTTTTTAGAAGAAAGTTGAGTAAGTCATTTGTAAAAATAAAATAATGCATACATGATTTTTTCTCATCTACTTGATGTCGGAGATTTCTTTCCAAAAAATAACTCATTAATTTAAATATAAACTGATCTATAACAGCTACCTATAAAATGAAACAACAAATGGACATGCACAATATGATCATGCCCTTCATAAGTTGTTATATTGACATTATTTTGAAATGTGTTCTGAAATGGTTTTCTGTACTCTTCACACATTTTCTAGAACATATCATGTGATCATCATGTGAACATATCATGTGATGTCACTATTACCATTCCAATAGCTCTCATAGACATCAATAAAGTGTCAATGATCACGATGGACATCAGGAAGGACTACGTTATGCCCAGAGAGGGAACGACCAGAAATACGAGGAAAACATCACTGCTTCCTCAAAATTAATAGAAACAAAAATATTATTTATACATTCATACTTTTTGGGAACAGAGGTGATCTAGCGCTCAAATCTTTTTCCACTAATTTTTCTAAACTCTATAATTTAGTATCAATAATATTATGATCATTACATCCCATTAACCGTTCAGCTCATGAAAAATAGCCCTGTTTAATTTCAGTCCATCTATAATAACGACGAGCTCAACCCATCTTTCTGTAATATAACTTCGACTTACATCTGTTCTCCTTCTAACTCTACGCTCTTCTTTGCTACGAAACAAGAATGTTCTTAACTGTATGCGATTGGTATGAGTGAGAGATAAAGAACCTAGCTCTATAGTATAATACATTTGTCATCTCGTGGCAACTCCAATTAAACGTCCACACAATATTACTACACGCCACGTGGGAGTCATGGCTGGTGTTAGAGACAAGCATTACAAGAGAACTATTAACAAGAGAAGACAGGGTATTGCTAGTCTTAAGGAAATTTAAAATTATTGAATTATCTTTAGATTGAAGAAGAAATCTAGTCATGCTGCAGACGTGAATGCAGAAGAGATCATGACATATTTGAGTAGTAACAATAGTGACATAAAGGATGTATCTATAAAAAGTCAGTAGTAATGATATTATATTGTGGTTCTTATGGTCTGGTTTATCTCATTTTTAGTATAATTAAAACTTTGTGTTGCCTCTTGGTATATTATGTATGTATTGTGGTGTGTTGATCATGTGAAGTACATGTTGAGGGTTTGCATGAGGATTCCTCTAAAACAATCTTGTCACTACTGTGTGATAAATAGAGAGGACATAAAAAATTTAATTAAATTATTGGTGACTTTTAGTGGATAATTATGTTAACTTTTGGAAGCCATTCATATAAAAACATTTGGATATTATAATAATACTTTGTGTAATAATTTATAGATCTGGCCACAAGAAGAGCTGAAAAATTTAAAAGATTTAGATCCAGAGTTTTACAAATATTTACAAGAAAATGACAAAGAATTACTTCAGTTTTCAGAAAGTGATGTTGAGAGTGAAGAAGAGATGGAGAAGGAGATAGAAGAGGAGATGAATGAGATGGAAGAAGAGGATGGGAATGAAACGTATTCTGCTGTTTGAATATCATGAAAGTAATCAGGTATGTTGTATGCCAATTTATAATGGATTATCTTTAAATGCTATCTTACTTTTGTATTTTCTACTTCATTGTTGATATAATTGTAACCATTTATATCGTGTTTTGGTTATTTTTTGATTTCCTCTGATATTGCTCAAGTGTTGACAGGAGAGCTCCAGTAAAGCAGGTGGATTACCTTATCTTATGTTTGGTCCCTTATGTTAGCGATAAAGAGAGATAATATAAAGACTATTGAGAAGTAGTATTGTCTTGTAGTTGAGGAGCTGTATTGACTGTATTTTGTTGATACTAGTAAAGGAATGTAAACACCGAAACAACTAATATATTAAAGGATGTAATACTGACTCTCTCTATTGGAATACTGAGCACTAAATTAGCTCCTAGTGACAATCAGTACTTATCACAGTGACCTAGGATAGTACCATTAGTAAGTTCTAGACAAGTAAAACATCAGTACTTACCACAGTGACCTACCATTAGTAAGTTCTAGACAAGTAAACATCAGTTACACTTACCACAGTGACCTACCATTAGTAAGTTCTAGACTAGTAGACATCAGTGCTACCACAGTGACCTACCATTAGTAAGTTCTAGACTAGTAGACATCAGTGCTTACCACAGTGACCTACCATTAGTAAGTTCTAAACTAGTAACATACATATCACAGTGACCCAGAATAGTTACCATAGTAAGTTCTAGACTACAAACTGATACCGACCTAGTTCTAGACAGTCCTGTAATAAAAAGTCTACCATTTTGGGTATGTTGTGTTACTTTGTCTAGTCAATGGTTGGTTACATGACTAAGTTATCAAATACAACCATAGGACTGAGTGAAGCCATGTAGCTAAGAACTGTGGGAGGTCGTTTTGAACATGATCAATTAGGACCCCAAGCCCGCAATGTATCAAGGAAAACATTTTTTCTGTGTGAAATATGAAATATCCTAGCAGTCCTCAGATTTTTTTACCACAGTACGTTGACCACTATCAACATAGCAACCAATGCAGGTTGTATGATGGTGACCATGACTACAACCTTACAAACTTTTCAGTCTTTAATATTACGTAATTTATTGCAACAAAGAGAATTACATGAAATTTTTTATGCCTCATGTAAACATGATATGTCTCTTCTAATTAGTTTGTGCACTCACATCAAATGTCTATTACATAACATTAACTGTAGCAGTCTGAAAAAACATTTACAGACATTAGTTGATGGTTGCGTAATACCCAGAAGCACTATATATCTTAGTGGGGTTACTGGTGTTATCTATAGGTTTCAGCATGTTACTTGATGGAGTGCCATAAGTTATTGAAGGACTGCCCTTCAACCCAATTTCTCAGCCTTTTTTTCTTATTTGTGGTTTTTTACATGTCTTTGCATTGTTCTTTGCTGGAGGCCTTTGTAATTACCTTAGATAGTTAGTATGTGAACAGGTTATTAGTATAACTATGTGTTACTAACCAACAATCTTTTACAAGGCTTTATTACCCCTGTGTGTCCAAAAGCTATTAAATTAAGGTGTTGGCTGCTAAGCAACGCTTGTTCAGTCACCACTTTAGCAACAATACCAGCTGGTATTGTTGCAGTTGTCGAGTTTCGAAGATCTTACTTAATTGAACAAAGCTTGACATCTCTCTGAGTAAACATAAGATATTGTTTTTATTTGAAGAAACACTAAAAAAAGATAATGATATTGACATACGTAGATCACAACATTGTCAGAACAATACAATAACATGAGTAAACTCTCTCCCCATCTCTCTAACTTGTTGTGTGTGATCTTTCTTTCGTCTTATGCACTTGTCGAAATGTCCATTAAGCAAGGTGTGTTCCTCGTCAAACGCTACACATGTTTAGTGTTGCTATGGTGACCTACACCCATTCAAAGTGAATAGTCCAGCTACCTGTCTCGTTTCTTTGAGAGGGATACACATTTTGTTCCCCCGGCTCTATTAGACCAACCTTCAAGTCCACAAAGCAAACCAAACCTGTACCATTACTCTATGATCAGTTCATTGCTGTATTGTTACCATGGCAACACATTTGACTGTTCCCACATAATGGACAAAGAGAGTTAGGAGGGAGAGTGTGAGAGTTGTTTAGGTGACCTTGTTGATTTGTTCTTCTCTTTATTAGGAGAAGGTCGTTGATAAGAAGGAGGAGGGTTATGGTGACAGTGAAACTTGTAAACAGCTGGACGTGAAAGACTCAAAGACCAGTAAAGCATTGTTATCATGTGACTATAATGTGACATCAACAGATAACATAATGATCATTTTTCTATAGCTCTAGTGTAAAATTATATCATTGAGTATGGGGGGGGGGGGGGGGGGGGGGGGGGGGGGGGGGGGGGGGGGGGGGGGGGGGGGGGGGGGGGGGGGGGGGGGGGGGGGGGGGGGGGGGGGGGGGGGGGGGTGAGTGAGTGTGTGGGGTATCGCTGACCCCGTTGAGCTACTTGTGGGTGGGGGGGGGGGGGGGGGGGGGGGGGGGGGGGGGGGGGGGGGGGGGGGGGGGGGGGGGGGGGGGGGGGGGGGGGGGCTTACTGTATTGCTAGGACACATTGTCCCATGAATTATTGCCATTTAAGAGGATTTTGTTTTTAATATGGTCTAGTAATTACTGTCATTTGATGTTTTAGTGTCATTCTTCTTAATGTTACTCCTACTCTATATGTTGTGTGTTGTGATTCAATAAGACAAACAAAACATTATACATTTATAGAGAACATATAGAGAATGTGCCAGTCTGCTGTCTAATATATTGGATAGATACAACAATAACATCACACTCTATTTCTCCATCTCTTCCTGTGTCTGTGTTGTCACAGAACATTGTACTATTTTTTATCTATAGTAGAGAGGATACCAAAGGAAGTATTGTATTTAAATGTGGGGTATAAGTGTTGGTACTCAGAATGATGTTTAGACTAAAGATAATAGTAACTAGACTTCCTTCATGATTCTATGAATTCTCTTTTGTTGAATTCTTGATATAGCCTCTATTGAAACATCTTGATAAAAGAAGTACATTTTTGCTTTAAATTGTTGAATTATGACAAAAGAAATTGTTTAATATAAGAGATTAGTGGGTGTGTTCATACTTTCAATCATCTGTCCATTAACTGTGTTTGTACATCCATTCTCTGACTCTCCATAGAATCATTCTATTGTGGCACTAACAGAGCTCACGTCAGCACTTCATTCAGCTGTTCTCTATTCTATCTTTCTTCTATACTGATCAACAAAAAACGTCAGCAAGAACAGCTGTCATCATCATTGTATTATGACAAGGAGAGAAAGGTACATTGTGAGCTAGTGATACCATCAAATTATAACATTCTATGTGTTGTATTTTTTAATGCCATTGTTGTCGCCTGTCTCCGTCATGTTCGTCAAACATTGGGAACATCACTTACCTCCTCCTCCTGTTACCCAATCAACCAACAAGTATTAATTGTACATGTACATATAGTTATATATCATGTTGTCTATGAGGTTATTTCATCAGACAAGAGTCTATCCCTAATAACCATAACCAGGTAGTCCCTATGATAAGATATTATAGTAAACATATCTACTCCCTGATACAATAACTATAGTAAACAATTTCAGTATCAGGATGTCTAACCAGATGTTTACTTCCTCTTCCACCCACTCATTATAGACTTGCTTTGCCTTCTTCACTCAAAAAGTGGAGGCGTTTAAGTATTATTATCAAGTCTTATTTAATGATTTTTTACAAGTAAGTGGGCAGTTCTTCCTGTGGTACATCAGGGTACTATATAATAGACCACATCCTGTGCCGGGGGGAGGATGGGTGGTCCCCTCATAGAGGACTTCAATGATCTATTATAAACATATAATGTGTTATTGTTTATTTACTAGCCTACATTGTCTGCAAAGAGTGTCGCACCCAACACACACACACACACACACGCACGCACACACACACAACGCACCAACACACACACCACACACACACACACACGCACGCACACACACACACACACACATCACACACACACACACAACATTGTCACAGAACTTAATTACTTTCTTGTACGAGATAACCTATTACTTTCTCTATAGTTCATTTTCATTTCTATTTGTCCATTTATTTTACTATCATCCATTAGCTGTTAAAGGGTGTGACTGATGTTAGTATGGTTTGTGCTCTCCTATCGTCATATTGAACACCTTTGGATCTACTATTGTTGTTATCCAAGTTATCTCGACTCCTCAATAAATTATTAATAAGTGTATGGAGTGAAAGTAGAGAAGAAGCTGCTGTAATTGCCTTTTTAATTTTGAGGAAAATTTACTTGTCTTTCAATGAAACACAAAAACCAAGAAACAACTAAAAAGTATGCATCCATTTAATGAGTTATTCATCCATTTCTCCACTAGCAACTATATCTCTCTATATTCGTAATAGTCGATTCACTTCAACTTCAACTCTCCTCATGTTCGTTTTATGTGTGGGTGTCTTGTTGACTTCCTCTCGTTATCATATGACCACGCCTACCAACTCATATTTGTGTACACTCGCCAACTGGCAAACCAACTTCGAACTGCTTATTCTAGCAAGAAAGTTGCCATAGCAACATGGACGTTTATTCACTCTCTTGAGCTCTTTACAGCTGTTTTATCTTGTTGTACCAGCGATGTTCTCTCTCCTTTGATATATATCCTGTCACTCAAGTAGCCTTAGGGTTGTCCAAGTACTACCTTCTACTGCTCATGTACCTACACGACTTCATATTGTAAGGATGTTACTCACTGTTGCCACAGAAACCAATACATATATTCCACTTGCTCCTATACTTCTTGAGGTTAGTAATTTCATTATTTGTCCCAGTTACCTCCATTGTCCCCATTGCAATATTGTCTCAATACCTCCATTGTCCCATATCACCATTGTCCCAATATCTCAATACTTCCATTGTCCATATCACCATTGTCCCAATATCTCAATACTTCCATTGTTCCATTACCTTCATTAATCCCTGTTGCTCTCCGTCCTTTATACTATCTTTCTTATTAAACTATTCCATTAGTCTGATCATTAGTCCAGTCCATTAGTCTATTAATGTGATAATTCCAGCTGAATTAATATATCGCATTGTGTATAATTGACTCCACAGCTGCCAAAGGGAGTACTTTATGTTTTCTGTCTGTCCTATTTCTTAGATTTTGGAGACACAGTAGTGTAATGTGTCACACAAAACAACCACTGGCAAACCACCAAATTTGCAATGTACACTGAAGTTCAAGAAAGGCCAAATTGATGCAAGAGGAACACAGGTATGTACTGACAACTTCCTCCGTTCACTATTGCTATATATGGCCCTAACAGAGTGCAGTTCTCAATATGACAATTGATTATTACTTAGACTACTAGCAACTCATTCTCATCTTATTAGTTTTCCAGAGATGGTTCTTTCCTACAACTATTAGGGTAACTATAATACCTTTCTCATTCATGACCACATATATCTATATAGATACGTAAAAGTTATAAAGACTACACCAGTAACTTGGTTAAAACATCACCTAAAACAACTAGTAGACAAAGTACAGTTTTTTACCATACAATTGTAATAAGTGTGTTTACCATATATGGTATTATTATATACTTTGATACTGTTAACAATATATTATAGACGGAGGAGGTCAGTAAGTACATTGTGACAGATCGTGCTACCTTACCATTCCTCTCCTAAAGACTCTGAACAAAGTTTGTAATGTTTATTTGATATATTTACAAGATGTAATCTTTATATATATATATTATATATTATATATGTATAATATTATATATATATATATAATATATGTATAATTATATATATATAGATTAGTTGGGAACGACAGCGCAAACAAGAACGTAATGCATTAACTAACTTCTTAGAGACTTGGGAGAAGGTCCAACAACAATCAGTAGATCAAAGTAAAAAGAAGACAATAAAACGTGAAAAGTAGTAGACGATACAAGAGAAATAGAGGTTTGTTATTTATTGGTTTATGTATTTTATTATATTTTAGGAGAAGAGATACTAATCGTAAAAGAAAGTCTCGGACTAATAATCGTAAAACAACTAAAAGAGCAACAGTTATTGATTGGAAAGAGGAGGAGGAATATTGTTGAGGATTTAGAACTTTCATCTGATGAAAACTAGCAAATAAAATATGCTGTGCAATTCTTTATTGTTGAAATAAAATTGAACTTAAATAACCTCAGATTGTACAAGTATATAATACTATATATAGTACAGGTACATAATACTATATATAGTATATTACACTATATGTTAGTACATGTACATAATACTACATATATTTATATGTACCAGACCATCTATGAAATAGATTTGTAATTAGCTGCGTCTTGTTCATCTATTCTAATAGTTTGGCCTGGTATGTACATAATATCAACTAACCCCTCTCCTCTATTTAATAAGACAGTGTTCCAATAACGACCATATTGTCCACGATCGAGAGAACATGGAAGACCCAAAATGATCCGACAACACTTTATATAGTAGGCTACGATGTTGAAATGTTCCCTTGCGTATTGTCCCCAGTGGAACCAAGAGGAGAATGATTAGTGATTTTGAGTCTTGGCTAATGGTAGCTCAAATTGGAAGTTAGTGCTCCGCCCAACAGCTCCACCCATTACTTGTGATACATAACTATGTAATGAGAGGTCTTTATACTAACATTACACATTTCTATACTTACATTGCTAATCTCTCAGCTTGTTCATTTGTACTGATGTCAGAGGCTGTATGTGTGTCTGTACATAAGTGATGTGCTCCATAGACCCATTTTTCATCGGGAGGAAGCAGCCAGTCTGTTAGGTGTGGTTGCTCAGACTCCTCCCCTAAATCAGTTATTAGCACTTCATTTGATTTTGTCTCCTTTTCCTTTTTTACTATACACAAAATGATGTAAATAAAATATTTGAAGTCTATACTTTTTAGTTGTAGTTTGAGCTTGAGTCTGTCGATTACTCTTAGATTGTCCTACAGATACCTCTAAAAGAGACTTTCTTCCTTCCAGCCACACCCTCCTCATTCCCTATTATGGAGGAGGAGAGGGAGTGGCTGATTTATCAGGGATACTGTCAATACAGGGTCTAATAAATGACATAACTATTATTGTCTATCAAATATCATACATGTACCTGTTTAAACTTGGTGTTTGAGACATAATGTCTTCTAAAGGTGTAAACCCTCCTTAGCTTCTGCCATACCCATGTCCCAGAATTCAATTCCTATTAGAGTATCTTGAGGTGATAGAGATCCAGTTATATAATATTTAGCTGCAGGACTACCAGCTAAGAGACGTTTTATTGCTAATTGTGAATATTCCATATATTTCCCTATGATTAGTCTCCTTTGATAATTTTTCTAATGTCTCTAGGCCTCTAATATAAGAGAAATAGTTTAAATCCATTCATTAAAATATCATACTTTTTTCTAAAGACTGCATCTGTTATTCTCTTATTCTGTAATAGTACTGACAGAGTACCACGTAGCACAGCGTGATATCTGAACATGACTAGATAGAACTAGACTAAGTAATACATCTATCTTCTCTATAGGAAACTAAAAGACAATACCAATAATATACCTGTTAATAATATAACCAGACTGACCTGTTCTCTGGCCACGAGTCTGTAGCTAATAATGCTATAGCTTCAACACTGGTACTAAACCTACACGAGCATCAGTGTGAGATATACAGTCTACTAAACCAGTTATTGCGCCTTGTCTCTAACCAGTTCTGATCTTAGTGAACCTGAATGTATTGTACAAGTATTTGTCTACCATTCATTCATTCTTACAATTTGGGGCCATACTAATAATGCAACTAGCTGCATACACACAACAAGATGCTTCTTTCTCAGATAACAAGTCGACTAAAGACTCAGAACCTCCGGCTTCCACTCACCAAACTATGAGACCAATAAAAGGAGACATGACGTCTACCATTTTACTTACTTAGCATTTGCTTGAGCCTCCCAAATCACTGCTGATAATGTTTGTACAGCTGCTGACGTACAGCTGGAGTTGCATGCTGTGATAGTTGAACCAAAGTGGCTATACCTCCTTCTCTTCCACACGCTTGACGACTGCTAGCTAAAGCAGAGAGTGAGGTTAGCACTTCACAAGAAGCAGTAAGGACTGCTTCATCCTATATATGTGTTATGGCGTTATGTAAAAAGGACAATACTGGCTCTAACTTGAGATGTGAGGAGATCCAAAAAGACCTTCTCTGCATTTTTTGTTCATGTAGTATTTTCTGACTGACTGGATCTTGTGATGATCGTGCTAAAGATAGTGCCTGATTTTAATGGATAAATAAAGAGTAAATGGATAAAATAGATATGAACATTTTTGGACAGGTCATGGAACTGGTTTTTAAATTGATAGATAGGAGAAGGTTTATTTACTGCTTTGTCTTCATTTGTGGTAACTGAGAATATGGATACTTCAGTAATCTTTGAAGACAATTGATGAGTGAAGTGCCTCCATTCCTCCTTCCTCAACAAGACAAAGTGATAATACCTCAACAGCTAAAACATGCAAGTCACCCCATTCCTAATAAATGGATAGATGGACAAATGAATGGATGAATAGACAAATATAACAATAGATTTTACCTTATTATTTAAAAATTCTGTTATTTTTTTCAATCCCTCTGCATCTTTAAAATGCCACTCGACATTGTCCTACATAATATAACACATCAATACAATGTATATGATCTACTGACCATCTCGTAGACAATGTTCCAGTGTATGTAAGACAAGCTCCTGTATCTCAGCATACTCAGAATCTAACAATGACAATAGCTGAGGAAACCCTATATAACGATGGAGAAATTATGAGATATAGTTTTCTTAATAAACTACCATTTGCTTCAGCGACAGAGGTTCTGCTCGAGTGGTGATAGTTAATAGAGACAACCCCTTAATACTGTTTCTTAATGACATCACAGTCTCCGTGAGACACAAGTTGAAGAAGATATGAACACATACTCCTTCTTCTTGTAGCCGTTGTTTGAATGTAAACTCTTCTATATGTGGGTGGAGCCTGTTACTATGTGGATTATAATATACCCTGCTAATTGAGACACAATGAGGATGCCTTCTCAAGAATAACCAACTCTTCTGTATCATGTGATGATCATGTGATAATCATGTGAAATTATTTCATTAGTACTTACCATCAGGTTTGAGCATTTTTTAAAAGTGGTGACACACATTCACTTGTAACAATGATCGACGTACTGACACTAATAAAAACACTTTAATTATAATAAGATATTATGGTAATTTACTTTTTGGTATCATAACTGCTAAACAAAGAATAGAACAAGCACATATAGTCTGTCTGTAGAACTTAGTAAAAAAAAAAACTGTACAAGACGTTGCGTTACACTAGTCCATGTGCTTCTAAACAGTTCTGTTCAGCTGAAGAGAAAGGTTTGTGTTGTGTGTGTGTGGTTGTGCGAGAGAGAGAAATTAACGTATAGTTCAATTAGTGAACTAACATTTCTCCATGTGTTTCTGTAGTGCCTGACATGCTTTACAAACTATTGTTTGTTCTGGTGAGTCTAACATTTAACACGACTGTCTTTGGGTCTTTAGCATTGATTTCAAATTGTTGAAATTTTCTAAAAGCGAAAGTGACAGTTTAGTATTCAGTAGAGTATTCACGGACCTCATCCTAGTATGGGCTTTGTCTTCTGTCTTTCCCTTTGGCATCTCAGTCTACCAGTAAAGAACAAGTTCCCTCTATTTTAATGTATTTTGGTTGCCATAGATACGGGTTAATTTGGGGGAGGGGCTAAATTAATATAATTATTATTAACATAAAATTCTGATGATTCACAAAAAACTTAAGTAACCAATTTTTTTCTCTATCTATTCGTTTATTATGTCCACCACTACGGACCCTCCCTCCCACATCAACATGACCCTCCTATCTCATTATAGGCACTTTGAGCTGTGAGAAAGAGAGAGAGAGAAAGTTTAACAGTATGATGTAATATATATAAATGATGTACCTCTGAAGTATCTAAGAAATTAAAACTTCCATTTTCTTGATAGAGGACAAACACACTAAAACTTACAGACACTGGCTGTGGATAAAAAGGGGGACATTAGTCCATCCTCATACCCTAACTCTGTTAAATTGGAATAGAAACTCACCTTATAGTAAAATGATAATTACCATACTATAACAAGTTTCGGACAACAAATAATAACTCAACATACATCATTAATTGTTTAATATAAACATCCATTGTCCATTAATTACTTTAATTCACTATCTAATGTTTATTATTATTAGTACCAACAGCTGGTACTACACATAATTGTCATGACACATACATATTAATGAGGATACGATGCACTGCATTTACCAATATCACTGGCAGTCATTTCATACCCAGTACACACAACATAATGATGTCAATAAAACAAGAGAATATCAAGACAAAAATAAACTAAGAACGATAAAAAAAAAACAATGTTTGACATTAAGGAGTCAGTCAATATACTTGGCATACTTTTGTTACCGCTAAAACAGTTCTAGCGAGGTTTTGTCTCGTGATGACCAGATACCAACTAATACTACACAAGATGAAGTAAAGAAAAAAGCTGCAGAATTTATTCACCCCCCAACAAAGGCACTAGAAAAAAATATGTAATAGTTTTGGATTATCATTAAAATATCATTTTCAACACATTTTATATCATCTAAAATCTGTTGTTACTAAATCCAGCTATAACATAACAGGTAAATTTAAAAATTAATTGTTGAGTAAAAACGATTGATTGCATAAGAAATAAATGTATATTTGTTTACCATACTATCTGTGGATATTATGTGTTACCATGATACAATAGAAATATGCTTTATTAACTCACAGTAGCTGACAATGTGAAGTGATGAAAGAAGGCTGCAATCTATTAGTGTAAATACAGTTATAATTTTTTTTTTTTTTAGTACCTTTAAATCTCTCTTAATTAAGATAACTTACTATTAGAGGTATCACTGGACAAGTTAGATTAAGAGTAGCTCTCTGCTCTTGCTACAGCAGGTGATCGTGGGAAGCGTGCGATCAATATCCTGAATATTACCAAAAAATGAGAGCTGAGGCTGTTTCACTAGTGTCACATGAGTGATGATGACATGACCCGCCTTCAGTCATGATGAGGCGGATGTGGGACATTCCAGTTTTGATAGTTCAAAATGAGATAGAGAAATCATTCTTGAAGTTTGCAAAACTATATTCTTCTTCTTCTATCACAAATCAACACTGTTCATTACATTAAATTAACATATTAGTGTGGTATAACTGCTAACTAACGGCAGTGCTATATTTCTATTCATATTATAGCTTTTAACGACATCTGGGCTAGAAATAGATTACTCTATTTTGTATTAAATGCCTGAAGTCTAAGAACAACCACACATTAGCAGAGCCCTATTTACAATAATGGAACGAATGCATCACACATGATAAACAGCAGCTATATAATAATTTTATATATATAGTAATTAATGCCAATGTAAATGATTTAGAATTCTTAGAAGCAATAAGATCAATGAATTATGAGAATAGGAAAAAAAGGGCCAATCGTGTTACATTGGTAAAAGGTTGTCATCTTTCATCTTCAATCTTCCTCCTCATCTGTCTCTGCTGAAAAGAGGAGGAGCTGTGTGGTTTCTATGGAAACAACAAAACAGCATATATTTTATCAATTGTATTGTTTGGCGAAAACACAGGACGAAATGCAGAGTAATAAAATGTCAGAACTATTGTTACTCACATATCTAGAAGTGCAACAGATTCATCACTCTTCGACATACCAAATCACACCCATGCTATTATTAATACACATATATATGTACATCAAATCTACTATAAACACACATATCATAGACTTACAGCTTCCAAGTTACCAAAATTCTCTATAAAGCGTTGATCAATGGAACTTGGTTCAAAACCTTATAACCCAGAACGAATCTTTTGTACAAGAAACCCTAATATCATAGCACACCATCCAAACTGACAACCAAACAGGCCTACTAATAGAAAACTTTACATTATTTTCATTCATTTACTAGTCACTTAACAGTATTAGTCTGTGCTAGTGTCGGCCGGAGTTTTGTGAGCCACAACTTGTTTTGATGCAATAGTAAACCAATATAACAAATAGCGTCATCACATTTTCCCTCAAGAAATTGTTATATAGTCCTTAGAAAATATAATAATGAAACTGAAGTAATTAAAAAACTAAAAATAACTTAGGAAAAACAAGTTCTATTAATCATAAGACATTTACCTGCCAGATATAAAGGATCACAAAGGAACCAATCGACCTTTTTGGTTCCCCCCCAATGACCCTAGTTTCTTTGGGGAAGTTAGCTCCCCCACATTCATTAGCTTTAAAAATTTAACAGGATGATTATATTAATGATTACTCTGAAGTAATCTAAGAATAAACTTCCATTTCTTTGAAGGACAAACCACTAACATTACACACTGGCGTGGATAAAACGGAGGACATTAGTCCCTCCTCAACCCATACTCTTAATATGGAATAGACTCACTTAAGTATATTGATAATTACCTACTATAACAATTAAGGCCACAATATACTCAACAATACATCAATGAATTGTTTACTATAACATCCATTGTCCATTAATTACTTTAATTCACTATCTATGTTTATATCTATTAACCCAGTTGTACTACACATAAACGTGTCATGAACATATATTAAGAGATCCCGACGATTGCACTGAATTTACCAATCACTGCAGTCATTTCAATCCAGTACCACCTAACATAATGATGTCAATAAGACACGAGAATTCAAGACAAAATAACTAAGAACTAAAAAAACAATGTTGACATTAAGCTTCAGTCTTGTCTGCTTGGATCATTTCCGCTAAAACAGGTTTCTAGCGAGGTTTTTGTCTGTATGCCAATCCCCCCTATACAACAACAGATTAGTAACTAAAAAGCTATCAAAACAACCCCCAACAGGCACTCGAAAAATAAATGTAATAGTTTTTTGGATTTATCATTAAAATAATCATTTCATATTTGGGGGGGGGGATATCATCTAATCTGGTGTTACTTAAATAGCTATAACACCAGGATAATTTAAAAATTAATTGTTGAGTACACGAGTTGCTTGCATACGAAATAAATCTACCTTTTTTACTATGCTATCTTGATATATTGTGTTTACCAGATACAATAGAAATATGCCTTTATTACTCACAGAGCGGACGAATGAAGAACGGCTCAATCTATTAGTGCAAATACAGTTATAATTATAACTTTATCTCTCTATTAAGAATAACTTACTATTAAGGTATCACCTGACAATTAGATTAAAGTACTCTTGCATCTTTGCTACAGCAGGTTGATCGTGGAAGCGTCGATCAATATCCTGAAATTACCAAAAACGAGAGCTTGAGGCTGTCTCCTATGTCACATGAGTGATGATACATGACATTCACCCGTGGCCATCCTGGCGTTCTTCCCCTGATAACTTAATGCCCACTAGCTTGCTGTGTGTCTGGAGAAACAACAAGTTCATATGACTGTTAGAATTTTTGATGGTCTATACCCATCAATTAAAATCACATATGGATTCCTATTTAACTAAACTTGCGCCTTTAAAAACCAGGTTCATTGGGTATTGTGCATTTATTGATATCTTTCTCATATAACAGAGAAGTGAAAGGTATTACAATGACGACAAGTCATTGGAACCCAAAATTTTCCAATTTGGAAAAGACAACTATCTTCAAATTGGGAAAACTGGAAGACTTTAAACAACAAACTGAGAGTTATATATGCACTGATAACGTCTTTGTACATCAGAAATTCTTTTCACTACACTTGTCAATGCTCCTTTGTATGTTCGATCAACAACTTTGATGTGCATGAGAGTACACTCATTCCTCTCTACCATATCTTCAATTGTAACTTAACTTAGATTAGTCATGAGATTGCAAGCTGCCTATCCACTTATGTGACACTCAAGGCATTAGAAGATTACATCTTTTGTATTCTTGTGAAGACAACATTCAATAGTGAAAATAAAGTTGTATAATTTGTCAAGATAATCCTATATATTTTTTTAATTATTGTTTCCTATATAACCATAATGCATCCAATATGAACGATTTTGATAACCAATCTTACAAAAGCCTGAATGCAAGTGTCATACTTTGCATTATACAAAAAGTATACAAAATTTAATAAAAATTAAAATATAAAGCCTTGTTTCCTAAGATTTCTAAAAATGGAAATTCCTAAGCAATATGCTTCAAATGTCGATAAGAATTGACTAACATTGAAAAAACTCAGTCAGCAGAAGAAGACTGCTGTAAAGAAATGTTCAGTAATGGACACAATTCTGCTTCTGTAAACTGTACTTGGAAGACTCACCATTCTGGTTAGCTGTTAGCAAAATAGGAGAGCACTCTCTGGCTTGAAGAACATGCCCTTGGAAACTTATAAGAGAGAAACTCACTCTGTTGAAGCACACAACTTTGGACTTTACAAATAAACAGTTTTTAAATACTTAAAAAACTGTTTGACTAGTGGTTTGTTGACTCCATATTTTTATATTCACAAAGTAGCCATAATATTATAGTGAAAGTTTTAGTGTATTTACTACTATGATTATATAATCTAATACATATTACATAAGACTAGATACATTCATATTTATATTTAATTTAAGTTTTGAATTCAAAATGCTGGGTTAGTAGATAATATAAAACAAATTCAAATCTCAATGATTGTGTGACATAAACCACAGTAGAGTGTATTAATGCTTGTTTATTTAGTATATGTCCTTGCGAGTGTTTTGGGATTCAAATTCATCAACTTTTAGCATATATAAAATGTTATTAGAGCAGTTGCTCTATATTTCACAGCCAAACAAGGTACTGTTATCATTATTCCATTATGTAGGAAGTATTACTATCATTACACATTCATAGCATAGATACATTCATAGTACATTAACTATGACACATGCTGATGACGAGGCAGAAGTAGAGTGGGGTGTTTATAAAATAGAAATCACAGTGAGCATGATCTTATTAGACTATTTATGAGGTGAAATAACATTGTAAGCTGTAAGAAGAGAAGAATATTATTTATAATTTTGGCCATACATATATTTTGTAATTAGTACTGATAGAGGGTAGGCATGAAAATGAAAAGCATTGTAATTTAAGATTGACTATTGCAATGGCTTTCTTTTAAGCTAAATGAACAACAGAAATATATCTTTTACTGTAATAAATATTATTCACTGTATCGTAGTAATAATACTGCTACTTGACCTATTAACAAACAGTGTTTATAACAGCAAGATATAATATTTCACAATTACTTTACATAATATAAGTATGATACCAATTTACTTGACAAACAGTTATAGTGATCTATCACAATTATTGTATAAATAATGTTGTCCATTATTATATTACTGTACAGAAACAGTTATCATTGGTATAACAAGATATACAATAGCAAGTTATCAGTTCACAAATGGCAGTTAGAATATAATGGGAAAATAACTTATACTGATTAAAATTCAGATAATTATAAACAGTCCATGTTGAAGAAATGGCAGATGAGATAACCTCATGGCTTCAAGAATTGCCTACTGAAGATGAGAAACTGTTTTTTGTGAATGACATGAATTTCCCAAGAAACGTTGCAAGAGTAAACAAAATTATTCCACCAGAGGTTGATGTAATTTATGACTGGGATCAATATTTTATGAGTATTGCCCTTTTGGCTGCTCTCAGGATTAAGGAACCCAAGGTACCATAAATTAATATAAAATAAAACTATTCCATTGATCATAACTGTAAAACATTACAGGGTTGGAGCTTGTATAGTTTACTCTGAACAAAAGGGTTGTAAGTATTGGATAGAACTCCCATGCTTATATTAAAAAAATCTGATGACACAAAAGAAACGACCATAATGATAACGTATTTCCATGGAAGGCAAATCAGGAAAACCATTTAATGAAACTCGATATGATTATGATGGAAAACATTTATATGGTCATAAGTTTTTGATGATCTACTAACAATTTGAAATTTTTATACTAACATTTGTTCATCAACAGTCAATGCCATCATAAACCAGGACCACAGAAGTCGTGAAGGATGTACTATCTTATCTGACATTAAAACCTGACAAGATTGCGCTCATGCTATTATACAGGCAGGTATATCTCACTGTTCAATATGGTAAGTTTAAAACCCGGTAAGAAAAGATCAAGAAGATATTACTACGTGCCACCAGTTACTTCGTCATGCAGAAGTTAACCTTATGTAGTGGCACGTTTTACATTTATAGAGTGGTCATAAATTTTCATTTAAAATAGTAAATAGTAAGGTGGCCAAGTAGAACCTGTAGTTCTACAGATTGAAAAAAAAGTTAACTGCAAAAAACAGGGTTTTCGTTAACTTTATTATATTTATAGATTATAAGTTTGTCCAAGGCTGAGAACTAAAACAAGAGAAACCAGACTTCATACATGGAACAATTTTTTATGGCTAAGCAAAGTTAATCTGCTATGAAACAAGAAGACATGAAAAATCGTCCTGAGTTTCCAAGTTAGATAAGAATACACATCATTATAATTATCATTTCTTTCTAGCAGGACTGCATAGTATCAGAAGACGAAAAGGTGATTTCAATTGCTACATGGTGATACCCAGACCATATTGAATTATAGAGCTCTTAATGATGAAATGGATAAGGATTATTATACTGAGATCCACACAGTAAGTTTATGGACATATGTACTCCTTTGTCATTTAATTTTATACTTCCAGTTTGTCATGCTGAGTATGGATGCTAATTCTAGTAAAGGAACTCCATCAGTTAAAGCTGTACTCTCTATGTCACTAAATATCCCTCAGTGACTGTGCTAAGTAATAGTACAGTCTGGAATAAAAAAAGTTGTATACCTAAAGGCAAACTTTGTGATGATAGACCACTACATTAGAAGAGCTCTTAAAAGAAAAAAATTATGTGAAAAAAAGGATAATGAAAAGTCGAAACATGTATTTAGGTGTCCAAGAGAATACTGACAGATGTTTGGTTCCTCTTCAAAAAAGAAAGAACAAGAGACAATGATAAAGAGGTAGAGAAGGAGAAGGAGGACAGCAGAAGAAAGGTGAACCAAGTCATCAAGGCAGTAGTGAAATTATGAGAAGCAATAACGTATGTGGTTAATAATAATATTGCAAGTGTGTGTTATATTATCACAACAGACAATTCAATCATATTGAAGTGGAATTACATGTTCCAGGGTAAAGATTATGAATAACTAAATAAACAGTTCCTTAATTATATTGACAAGTGTAGTTATTGTTTCAAATTATTCACTGCGTGTGTTTTGTATGCTATATAATTTTAATTTACAATATTCAGACTATGACAGCATAATGATTCCTTATTGTACTCATTACAGTATATAAGGAATTATCTTTACTATTTGGGATATTTTCATAATAAATGTGAATTGTTTCACCAGAGAACAGAATAAACTAAAATATAAGACATAAAACATACAGTAGAGTTGCTTTGCTTAGGAAAAGGTTACTATAGGTGAGTATTGATCATATATTGATAAAGTATATTAATAAAGTGTGACCTGATTGCCATGAGGGAATGTTTTCTGTGAAAACATTATTTATATAAAACATTTGCATGTAAGCAATTCATTCAGTTTTAAAAAGATGTTAACTTAATTTTGTATTCAAGTTATCTAATAATAGTTTTTAACTAAGATATAAATTAGTAAATATTCAGTGAAAATTCAAAGATGTGTATACATACATAGCAACTGAATATATAAAAAACCCTGTTTTGTGATGTTTTAACAAAAAATCCCTTTTGCAAATGAGGTCACCTTTTTCTATTTTGAAACACAAAAAAAAAGCCTATGTAACAATGGTACAAACTGCTAAAGGAGAAATTCAGATTTCATTTGCACAAAAAAGAATTGAAAAGGGCCATAGACATAGATGACATAGATGTAGTCCTGAAGTCAAACGATATAATAGCATGACGTGGGATATGTGGATATCATATAATCCCTTGAAATACACTTATACCATAAGGGCTAGGCCAGGTGTCCAAAAAGATATAGGTTGACCCAGGACATCTGGATGTAGTTGGCATATCACAGGATGTTGTCCTAGGATATTATTGACTAGTGAATAGTAGTTAATATATTGTATATGTAATATGTTAATACAATGTACTATATACTCTATCAAGATATTCATGTGCTGATTAATGTTGATATAAATAGTGTGAAATAAGATATTAGTTATATTCATAGTGTAATAGTAGAGTCAGAATTGATAACAAGGTAAGAGTAGATCATAAAACTATAATAAACTATACAATTTAGCTATAGTTTCCAAAGAAGGCAAAGACCATTATTGGTAAGGATATAAAATGTTATACTACATGTATTTTATAGGTAAATATAAACATGTAGTATTACTTTTTAAGCAATCATGTTTAAACAGGCAGTGCTAATGACGAAATGAATACATTAACAATTGATCTTGTAATAGCACAAAACCTGTACTTTATTGTAAGAGATGGCATAGATATGCTTTATATAGGAGATACTATATCACAGCAGAAATAAATATTATAGTAGACAACACTATAGAGATATAGTCTACTACATCAAGATCAATCAAATATATATGTAGTTACTGCCTCAGAGTTTAAATTTTGAATTCAAAACACTCACTATACTAAATAAACATAACAGTAGAATTCAAAACTGACAGTTGTTGACAGTAAATATCATTAGTGTTCGGTAGTTTATATATTGTTCAATATTTTTATTATGTATCATTATAATATAAAAATGTATATAATACAGTAGAAGAGTAATACTATGTATTCATGTGCCAAACATTTACACACAAGTGCCAAACAAGGTAATGATAATCATTATGATAATGTAGGAATATAGACACAATAATAATATTCATAGTGTAATACATTACGACAGTCATTATTGATGACGAGGCAGAAGTAGAGTAGGGTGATTATAAAATTAGATTCACAGTGAGCAGTGAGTTATTCAGTCAACTATTACCTGAGAAGAGCAAGTCAAGACAATTATTGGTAAGGTACATGTGCTTACTGAATATTTTAGTCTCTAGCTATCAATAGTCAATAACCGAAAAGAACTAAGTGGACTGGTTCAAAGAGAACACACATCTTTAAAAAGGATTATCTACTTTATAAGCCTTTTTGATTTTCTTATTTACTGATTAATTCAGTATTTTTTGTTAATTTCAAGGTACTTGTATTGTGAACATATTATGTCACAAGTTGATGGACAAGTCATTTATGATTGGGATGAATACTTTATGAATGTTGCCTGTTTAGCTGCTCTCAGAAGTAAAGATCCTAGCACTCCAGTAAGAAATTGCCATTATTACATAGTCAAGTAAAATGTCTTTTGAAACCCTATAGGTTGGAGCTTGTATTGTAACTGACGATAATACTATTGTAGGAATTGGATACAATTCTATGCCATTTACAAAAGACGGAAAGAATGATCATCATCATTTCTCATGGAATGGTTCTGAAGATTACCAAAAAGCAAAATATGATTTAGAAAAAAATATCCATATGGGTAATAATAATTATTCATGAATTGTACTACTTTTATTAATCATCACACTAACAGTTGTCCATGCAGCTGTAAATGCTTTTGCAAACAGGACTATACCAAACTTAGAAGGATGCACTATCTACTTGACACATTGTCTAGATGAGGACTGTGCTCATGCTATTATACAATCTGGGATATCTTATGTTAAATATGAAATGTTCACTAGGAAGACTTAAAGAGATAAAGAATTAGACATAAAGCGAGGAGTAGACTTGCTTTGTTTAGGAAAAGTGTCTCACAAGTATTTCAAGTTTTTGAAAAATTATTATTTCTTTTGACTTTTAGCAAATTTAACACAACAAAGGAGCCTGAAGTAAAACAGTAGTAAGAAAAAATTCTCAAGTAACAGAAGAAAAAACAATTTCATTGTCAAAAGAATTGAAAAGGCAAAATATATATCAAACACAACAGGAATGGAATTCAATGGACCAGAAGAGGAACTTGTCATTAGATGGATGAATTCTTTATGTCATTAGCACTACTATCTAGAAAAAAACAAGGAAGATATGAGAGGCATCCTGAGCGTACAGTTAGTTATTACTTGTAGTCTTGTACTAACAAATATTAATGACATAATTATTATAGCAAGTTTCTTGCATAGTATCAGAGGAAGAAAAAAACGAGTTGTCTCAGTTGGTTTTAGTGGATATCCAGATAGCAAAACCAAAGAATTGTTGAAACAATACATGACAGCACAAAATTTGGAGATCCATAGTAGTAAGTGACTATAATTTTTTGAATTATTTGTACCTAATATATTCCAGTCTGTCATGCTGAATATGATGTATTCTCAGTAAAGGAACTCGTCAGTTAAAGGCGGTACTCTCTATGTCACTAAATATCCTTGTAAGGACTGTGTCTAAATTGATAGTGCAGTCTGGAATTAAAGAAGTGATATACATAAGCAGCAGGCAAAGTACTAAAAAGGATAAAATATATTGAAGCTTTCGAAAAATATACTACGAGCAGCTTTACTCAAACGGTATAACTATATAAATCACATTCATATTCATTGTTATTGTATGTACTTCCATAGGAAAAATAAACGAACTTGTTTTTTTTTTAAAAAGAAAGAATAAGACAATTTAAAAAAGTAAAAAGAATTGGTATTACAATTTAAAGGAAATCAGAGAAGTGTATCCATTATGAGACGTTTGTTGTGTTTTTTTCTTGTAAATTTTGTATTGTTTACTACATTTATTTTATAGTTAAATATTATGTAGTATTACTTTTTAAGCAAATTAATAACGTGTTTATTTGCTTTCTATTTAAATCATAGATTGCTAATAAAAAATAAAATACACTAACAGTAAATCTTTACAAATACACATAACACAAAACTATATTTTATTGAGTAGGTAGATATACTCATATAGTATATACACTATATGACAGCAGTATAGAGATATTACAGTCTAGTAATTATGACTACACTGTATAGTAATTGTTGTAATACATTAATATTAGTTAGTTATATATTATATAATTTTGAATTTGAGTTTAAAAACACTCATTCACTAACTCCCTATAACATAACAGTAGTATTCAAAACTGCAGTTGTTGACAGTAAGTGTACTCTATCATAGTGTACATTAGTTATACATTGTTCAATATATTTATTATGTTATCATTATAATATAAAATGTATATAATACGTAGGAGAGTAATATTTTATATTCACGTGCCAAACATCAACACATATATAGTACCAATTGCAAACAAGGTAAATATTATCATTATTCATATCAATGTAGGAATATAGACACAACAGTTATATTCATAGTATAGTAGTTACATTCATAATGTGATATACTACAACAGTCCATAATTGATGACGAGGCAGAAGTAGAGTGGAGTGATTATAAAAAATTAGATAACAGTGAGCAGTGAGCTATTTTAGACTATTGTCTGAGAAGAACAAGTCAAGGTTATCATTGGTAAGTTGTAAGAAGTTAAGAATCTATTATTTTGATTGTAAACTCTTATAGGTAAACATTAAAGGTAACCATATTCCAGTGAGTATTGATTACACTGTTGGGTGTGTCATACACTCAGTTATATAGCAATAGTCAACTAACAAGCAAGGATATACAAAGTGAGCAATATTTTGATTAACTATCATATAAAAAATCAACCCGAATGTAATTTATGTTGGAATTAAAATTTTAACATTATTGCTTGTATAGCTACTCTCTATAAGGACCCCATGAAGTGAAGTAATATCTCAGGATGTCCTAGCTATATGTTAGATGGCATTTTATGACAGGGCTAGTCTGATCCAGAATGGATTCTATGTCTCTGAAAGAATTGAATTAGATGTGCTTACTGAATATTTTAGTCTCTCTTACTTAGCTATCAATAGTCTAACCGAAAAGAACTAAGTGACTGGTTCAAAGAGAACACACATCTTTAAAAGGATTATCTACTTTTATAAGCCTTGTTTTGAATTTAATTCTGATGTAAACTAGGGATTTACAGCTCACAATCATTAGTCACTATGTATTTTGATGTTCTTAGTTACTGATTAATCCAGTATTTTGTTAATTTTCAAGGTGCTTGGTATTGTTGAACATATTATGTCACAAGTTGATGGACAAGTCATTTATGATTGGGATGAATACTTATGAATGTTGCCTGTTTAGCTGCTCTCAGAAGTAAAGATCCTAGCACTCCAGTAAGAAATTGCCATTATTACATAGTCAAGTAAATGTCTTTTAAAACCCCTATAGGTTGGAGCTTGTATTGTAACTGCTGATAACACTATTGTAGGAATTGGATACAATTCTATGCCATTTACAAAAGATGGAAAGAATGATCATCATTTCTCATGGAATAGTTCTGAAGATTACCAAAAAGCGAAATATGATTTAGACAAAAATATCCATATGGTAATTAATAATTATTTATGAATTGTACTACTTAATTAATCATCACACTAACAGTTGTCCTGCAGCTGTAAATGCTATTGCAAACAGGGACTATACCAAACTTAGAAGGATGCACTATCTACTTGATACATTGTCTAGATGAAGACTGTGCTCATGCTATCATACAATCTGGGATATTATAGTTAAATATGAAATGTTCACTAGGAAGACTGAAAGAGATAAAGAATTAGACATAAAGCGAGGAGTAGACTTGCTTTGTTTAGGAAAAGTGTCTCACAAGTATTTCAAGTTTTTGAAAAATTATTATCTCTTTGACTTTTAGCAAATTTAACACAACAAAGGAGCCTGAAGTAACAGTAATAAGAAAAAAATTCTCAAGTAACAGAAGAAGAAAAAATTTCATTGTCAAAAAGAATTGAAAAGGCAAAATATATTCAAACACACCAGGAATGGAGTTCAATGGACCAGAAGAGGAACTTGTCATTACATGGGATGAATTCTTTATGTCATTAGCACTACTATCTAGAAAGAACAAGGAAGATATGAGAGGCGTCCTGAGCATACAGTTAGTTATTACTTGTACTAACAAATATTACTGACATAATTATATAGCAAGGTGCTTGTATAGTATCAGAGGAAAAAAACGAGTTGTCTCAGTTGGTTTTAGTGGATATCCAGATAATATGAATCAAAGAATTGTTAAAACAATACGTGACAAAACAAAAATTTGGAGATCCATATAGTAAGTGACTACAATTTTTTGAATTATTTGTACCTAATATATTCCAGTCTGTCATGCTGAATATGATGCCATTCTCAGTAAAGGAACTCCATTGGTTGAAGGCTATACTATCTATGTTACTAAATATCCTTGTAATGACTGTGCTAAATTGATAGTACAGTCTGGAATTAAAGAAGTGATATATCATAAAGCAGGTGAAGCAGACCAAAGTACTGACAAGGGTAAAATATATTCAGCTTCTAAAAATATACTACAAGCAGCTTTACCCAAAAGGTAAACTATATAAATTATTCAACTTTATTGTTCATATTTACAACTTTTCTATCAAAAAGAATAAGACAATTTAAAGAAGTAAAAGAATTGGTATTACAATTTAAAGAAAAATCAGAGAAGTGTATCCATTATGAGACATTTGTTGTGTTTTTTGTTGTAAAGTTTTGTATTGTTTACTACTATTTATTTTATAGGTAAAATTATTATGTAGTATTACTTTTTTAAGCAATCGATATAAAAAAAATAATAAGGTTTATTACTTCTATTAAATGCGGACATTGCTGATAACAAAATAAATATACTAACATTAGATCTTTACAATAACACAAAACTAGTACTTTATTGTAGGAGATTAAGTAGATATACTCTATACAGTATATATACTATTGTGACAGCAGTATAGAGATATTATAGTAGACAACAACATAGAGATATTACTGTCTAGTAAATTGTTCTACATACATTAAATCCAATAATACATGTAGTTATATGTATATATAATTATATACATCAGAGTTTTAAAACTTGGATTCAAAACACTCACTACACTAAATAAAACATAACAGTAGTATTCAAAACTGACAGTTGTTGACAGTAAGTGTACTCTATCATTAGTGTACATTAGTTTTATACATTGTTCAATATATTTATTATGTATCATTATAATATAAAATGTATATAATACAGTAGGAGAGTAATATTTTATATTCACGTGCCAAACATCAACACATGATATAGTACCAATTGCAAACAAGGTAAATATTATCATTATTCATAATGTAGAATATAGACACAACAGTTATATTCATAGTATAGTAGTTACATTCATAATGTGATATACTACAACAGTTCATAATTGATGACGAGGCAGAAGTAGAGTGGAGTGATTATAAAATTAGATTAACAGTGAGCAGTGAGCTATTTAGACTATTGTCTGAGAAGAACAAGTCAAGGTTATCATTGGTAAGTTGTAAGAAGTTAAGAATCTATTATTTTGATTGTAAACTCTTATAGGTAAACATTAAAGGTAACAATATTCCAGTGAGTATTGATTACACTGTTGGTGTGTTCATACACTCAGGTATATAGCAATAGTCAACTAACAAAGCAAGGATATACAAAGTGAGCAATATTTTGATTAACTATCATATAAAAAAATCCAACCAGAATGTAATTTATGTCTGGAATTAAAATTTTAACATTATTGCTTGTATAGCTACTCTCTATAAGGACACATGAAGTAATATCTCAGGATGTCCTAGCTATATATTAGATGCATGATATGACAGGGCTAGTCTGATCCAGAATGGATTCTATGTCTATATCAAAGAATGAAATGCATGTACTTGGTGAATATTTTAGTCTTACTTATCTACTTAGCTATCAATAGCTTAATAACCATTGTAGAGACTATACAAGTATATATCTGCCTAATATAGTATATACACTATATGACAGCAGATAGAGATGTTATAAGTTATGGTCTACATCAGAGTTTGAATTTTGAATTCAAAACACTCACTATACTAAATAAACATGTTATTATGTATCATTACATAAATAATGTATATAATATAGTAGGAGGAGTAATACTCTATAGTTACATGCCAAAAATTTACTCACAAAGTACCAAACAAGGCAAATTATGTGTTATTCATATGTAGAGTACATGTATAGTTACACTCATAGTATAATATGACAGTCATTAATAATGACGAGTCTCAGAAATAGGTGGGGTGATTATAAAAATAGAATCATAGTGAGTAGTGAGTTATATCTGATAAGAGGAAGTCAAGAGTATTGTTATTGGCAAAAGCTATAAGAAGTTAAAACAGTTCAGCAGTTGTTTCATAGAAATTGTTATTGGGAGTACTAAAAGTGAGTATATATTCCATTAAATAAATAATATCTTTAATATATAAATAAGATTGTCTGAAGTATTAAAACAGAAAAAGTGATAGCAATTATATTATATTAAGTAACTAAAACACTTATAAGACAAAGTAGTCTACATACATTTTCCAATAAACAGTTAGTTCTTATTTTATATAGTCAAGAATCATCACCAATACCAGATAGTAAATCACCGCTAAAAGCCCCAAGCTGTCTACAATGGCAGGTTGGCATACCTTAGAAAAGTAACTTGGTGGTTACTAAATTTCAGATAATACAGTCTAAATTAGTAAGAGAAAGGAAAATAGCATGTTCAGTACTTGATGGATACCAAGTTAATTGATGATGAAGGAAGCAGCAACGAAAAGTTTTAAATGAAAAGAGAATACAAGAAAAAGAAATGTCCAGATCAGATGAATAAGAGGGATCAATTTTAGGGTTGCCTGTTGGGCGCCCAGGAGTAAGGACCCAAGTAACCCGTAAATTAATTAATAAATTGTCATT